>NC_072735.1:62303698-62605974 GCF_026930045.1 Uloborus diversus
GACAAAGCCAGGAGAAGTGAAACAATAAATGAATGTTCATACCTTTCATGTTCAAAAGTTGGCTCGAGGAAAGTCATGAGGTAAAAGTACTTCCATTTCACTTGACCATAGGAGGATTCCCCGCCAGAACCACTTGGTCTGTGGCAAATGGCCTCTTTTTTTTTTTTTTGATACTGGTCCCTGAGGTTGCCCCATCTTTTTTTGGCAAAAGTTTCTGCAAAAAAATATTTCATTTTCAGCAAAGGCTGCAAGAGCACTACCGATATAATTAAATGTATCACAGCATAGGAAAGCGTACTTACCAGCAACATTCAGGGAATTTCCTATGACTTTCCATGAATTGGTTCTTTTTGCTTGGTCTCGGTAATCTTCCCGCTTGTTGTTCCATAACCAAGGGTACTTCCTTACTTCACATATTAATGACTCGTTAAAACAAGAATTTGTTTCAGACATCTTATTAAGTTTTTCAAAAAAAATCAAAACATGCACTACTGCACGCTCACCAAAACAAACGAAGTCACTTTTAGAAGAGCAAAGATGGCGCCTGCCCTCTGATTGGCTGTCGCGTCCGCTGCTAAAATCGGACGGCCGTCAAAATCCAGCATCGCCAGAACGTGTCGGGAGCCGTGCAATTCGGCGTGCTGTCATGGCAACGGATTCCAAAAACAGGTTTGGCAGCAAAAAAATCGGATCGGACGGCCGAATCGGTCGCCATCTGAATCGGCCTTTCAGGCCGATTCAGATGGCGACCGAACCGTCCGTCCGTTCCGATTTATCGGACGTGACGGACAGGGGTGAAAATATTTCAGCATTCACATTAGCTCCGTCCGACAGTCACGTGATCGTTTTCGCCCACTACTGCGCATTGGCGGGAGCCAATGAAATCGCATATCCATCCTTGGTTAAAACGTTCATGTGTTTTTCGCTCTTTTCGTTCGTAGTCAAAATGAATTTGCAAGAGGTTTTGAGTGCCGTTGCTCTAATTGCAATAAACCTTTCGAAAAGACATTATTTGTTCGCATCGGAAGTCAAAAAAGTGGTAAAGATCGTTCTGCTGTCGATTTTGATGTTTAATAGCGATAGGGGTAGTGGAAACTTGACTTGCAAGATAAGGATAGGACGAAAATACAATATCAATTTGATTAATTGCTGCAGAAGGAAATATGTACGCCTCCTACGCAAATTAATCAGAAACATAAGGGCAGAAAATGTAAGAGGTGTGGGACTGATGATCAAAAAGATAAAAAAAGTTTCTGAAACACTACTCAGACACAAAGAGATTTCCAGCCAGAGGAGATACTGGATAAGGCCTCTACTCCAAAAGAGGAGCAAGTGCAGCGAATTCAATATGCTGGTGAAAGATCTGCGGAAAAAAGACCCAGAGAATCATTTCACCTACTTCCGAATGAATCGTGAAAGGTAAGAATAATTCTTCATTGTTCATAGATATAATTTTCTACTTATTTTTGATAAGTACTCAAAACCTAAATATATTTTGCCGATAAGTTTGAAATATTATGGGTTTCAATAGTAACAAGCTGCTCATGCTATCGCATATTTTTAATTTTTGAAATTTTTCTTGTCATCAAGAGAAGTTGTATAAATATTAATTTTAAATCTTACACTACATTTACTCAAAATGATTGTAACTCTAAATTAATGGCATTCTTGTTATCAATGAGCAGCATGCACAAAACCATTTAACGTTTAGCACACCTCATAAACACATTTGGTTCTAAAATTTTTATTCACTTCTTTATGGTATGCTCTTTTTTTTTTTTAAGAACTTCAAAAAAAGTGCAAAAAGAATTCTATTCTAGGTGTTCGAGTTGCAAGGAATGCCTTGCATAATGCGAAAAATGAGCCGATAGATACAACGACCCCTCACAACAGTAAATGACTTAGCATCTATAAGCCCTTTTTCTTTTGCATTGAGAAAGCATGTAGCCCTGAAATTATCTACTAGTATCAATTCTTAAGTGTTAATTGTTAATCTTAACTCATTTGCTTGACACAGTCAAGCAAAAGAGAAGTTTCACTTGTCATGAGGAACAGGGCCCGACAAATTTTTTTAAACCACTTGGCACGAAATTTATTTCGTGCCCCCCTCAGCCTATTTTATATGCAGGAGCAGTAAACTATCTTAATACTTGCACATATTAACATATCTGTACTGAATTTGGTGGTACCTCATATTACAAAAAAAATAGAAGTGACATAGTATTACAATAACTAAATGTGATAATACAAGATGTCATCAAACTTTGCCCGTTAAAAATTATCTGAGGTATAACTTTAATAAGTGATGTAAAGAAAGAACTTAAAGTGATTTTAGTAATTTGCGAAAGAGATAAAATTTTTACATGGATATTTTTTTCTTGATTTAATATTCACACCTTGCAATAGTGATATGAAATGAGTCCAAAATCAAAATTTTACCAACAGATTTGTTACCCAGGCCTGTACCCCATGTGCCCCATGCCGGTTCAGATGAGGAACCATTCTTGTTAATTTTTGTGCTTCACATTTCTTATGACTATTATTTATTCTACAAAGATTAACATTTCTTTTTCATTTTTTTTGTACATTTCCTATGTTTTTGCCAAGTATGCACATTCAGTAAAAACTTATTTAGTTAATATAAGCTTCAGAATAGAATGAATATTTATTTTTAATCATTAACATCTTTAAACATTCTGCAATAGAAAAAAAAAACCCTACTTTCAGACAAAGCAAATACATTTTACCACATTAGATGCAAATACATGTGCATATGCAATTGGATATTTTTGTTTGTTCACTTTTGAGCATATAAATGCATAAACAAGGAAAGTTTTTTTGAAAATAAACTCATTTTACTGCATTTCTTACTTGATTTAAAATTATTTTGCCTGTGGCGCATAATTGTTTTAATATATATTTTTCTTGAGATGAGAGAAAATGTGAGAATAGAAAGGCCAATCATATGTTTATTCGGATATCATTTGTTTCTATATAAGAAAAAAATATTAATGTATATTTCTAAGTTCTTCGTGCATATTTTAGGTATTTCTAATGAATATTTTCAGAAAATTTACTGCATATAATCCAGCCTCCACTATCTATTATTTGCTGCATTATTCTTTGCTTCTCAAAATGAAGAGAGTTCTCATATTGGAATTACAAATGCATTTTATATTAAGGCAATGTTAATAATTTCATTGTTTCTAGAGACGTACCGAGTAGCACTTTGGCCGGAGTAGCCGAGTACTCGGCCTTTCACTACTCGGCCGAGTACCGAGTTACCGAGTACTCGGGCCTTTCACTACTCGGCCCAAGTTACCAAGTACCAATTATGTTTTAAGAAGAACCACCGACACACATGTGATGAATTTTGAACTTATTGTAATAGTAGTACTCCTTGTCCATATAATATTGTTTAAAACTAAATTCCTGCTGAAATTTAATTATAAACAATTTTGTGTCAAAAATTTTACAAAAAAATTATTTTTAAAATTAAAAATACATAAAAGGTATGATTAATCAAGTTGGAATTGAAACAATATACCAATCAATTACCTATAGTTTCTAGTCCGCCAAACATAAATAATTTTTAAAAGCAGATAAAACAAATATGCAGGAACACTGCAGACAAGTGTTTCTGCCCCCCTCTCCCCCCCCCCCCCCCCCCGTTACAAGGATCATCTTTTTCAGTGCATAACATGTGAGCTAAAGAATGTAAAGACATTTGACAAAAAAAATCCGACTTTTGTCAGATGCCTTTAAATTCACGAGCTCCCATTTTGTGCATTGAAAAAGGAATTCCTTGTAATGCCAAAACACGTGTCTGCAGTGTTCCTGCACTGTGCTTTTAACGTTGTTTTATTTCCTTTAATTTTTTAAGCAAAGGTATTTTTATATTTTTTATAACTAATTTTTCTTTGTAGCAAAAATCTATTTTTAATGTTAATATTTCATATTTTCTATACTTACCTTTTTTGCATAATTTTTAAAAAATATGTTTTTATTAACTTTGGGGGACATTAAAATAAAGATTTATTCCATTAAAGTACTACAAACTTCATTATTCTCAAAATTTAAATTTGACTTATAAATTTTAATTGTAAATGATTGCAGAATATAATGCTTGCTCTTTTTTTTATGAATTTTAGTATCTGTCTTGGACAATATTCAATTTTTTGCAACTACTCGGTATTGGCCGAGTACCTGATCAGAATTTGGCCGAGTACCGAGTACTCGGCAAATTGGCCGAGTAGGCCGAGTACCGAGTAGTTACCGAGTACTCGGTACGTCTCTAATTGTTTCATGCATTACATGCGCAAATGTTTGTCTTGTAGATTTGATGAACTACTGCACAAAGTGGCACCATTCCTCCGCAGTAAGAATACACATTTCCGAAAGGATGTAATTTCACCTGCTGAGAAGCTAGCTTTGACATTAAGGTATGAAACTTAGTATAGTTCATGTTAGTTTTGTCACCAATACTTTACATATTCAATTAAGGGTCTACCATTACAATTTAAAAGGCATAATATTTAAGTGAAATGTTAGTAGAGACGTACCGAGTAGCACTTTGGCCAAGCACCGAGTACTCGACCTTTCACTACTCGGCCGAGTACCGAGTTACCAAGTACTTGGCCTTTCACTACTCGGACCAAGTACCAAGTTCCAACAAACTTACCTAACAAACTTAATTATTCTCAAAATTTGAGTTTCCCTTTTAAATTTGAATTGTAATTGATTGTAGTGTGTTATATGCTTGCACTTTTTTTATTAATTGTAAAATCTGCTTCGAACAATATTCAATTTTTTACAACTACTCGGTAAATGGGCCGAGTAACCTAATCAAAATTTGGCCGAGTAGTACCGAGTAGTTACCGAGTACTCAGTATGTCTCTATTAAAAAGAAAAGATTTTTACAACAAAATGTTATAACAAATATTTATTACACTTTGTCAACAGAGGAATTATGGTAAACACATGATAAGTATAGTTAAAGCTTGACCGCGAAGAGAAGGCGGCTGACCTTGAAGCAAACACTTCATTTGTATCGTTTGCAATAGGTTGATTGTTATTATTTTGTAATAGATAGGATCAGTGAGAACGACCCTCACTTCTAGGTGCTTTCCTGGTTGATTCTACCTATTACAAATGGCACAAAATGAGGTTTCGCTTCAAGGTCATCCGCCTTCTCTTCGCAGTCAAGCTATATGAGTGCTGATATTAATTTAAACTGTTAATTATTCAATTACTTTGTATTTATTAACTTTTTAGCTTATTAATTGTTTGAAACTTAAAATAAATTTCAAAATTACACAAGACAAAAAAGCATCATAAAAATAAAATGTAAATTTTTTCATTACTCGTTATAAAAAAAAAATACGTAGTTGAATGACAAAAGTTTTTATTCATTTCTCAATTGTTAAAGAATAGGAAAAATGTAGTTAATTGTGATAATCTGTTTTTAGATACCTTGCTCATGGAGATAGACAAAAAATGCTAGCCATGTCCTACCGAATTGGCCATTCAACGGTAAACGGAATAATAAGAAAGACATGTCAAGTACTGTGGAATGTTTTGTCACCAGAGTATTTATCAGTAAGTATGAACTGGTTGTAACATTTGTGACTTATTCTACATTTTTTTTAAAAATAAAATGTTTGTTTTGTTGGGTACAGTCAAGTTAGTTTTTCATGATTTAGCTTGGAATATTGTATGAAACAGTTTGGAGTTTTGCTGAAATGATTGAAATCATAAACTAAGATTTAAATCCAAAAGAGTATATTGATAAAGCTTGTATGTTCATGCAGTACTAGAGAAATATCAGCCTAATGTTTTTCAATAAACTTAAACAAATACTGGAAATAATTATACTGAATAGAATCGTATGAAAGGTCTGTTGAAATTATTTGGAATTTTGTGTAAGGTTCATCTGATGGACTGCATTTCTTTCTTAACTTAAAAAAAAAAAAAAAAAAAAAAAAAAACATATTTGGGAACTTAGGGTTGACATGAGAGACCAGTCTCAAATTTTTTTTTATTTAAGGCGAATTTTTAAAAAGGTGGGATAAGGTGAAGAAAAGTCACAAATATTTCAGTAAGACATAAATTAGTGTTGTACTGGATTCTTGGTACTCGGCCAACAGCGATTAAAAAATTGAATATTAATCAAGATAATGAAATATTTAATTACTAGGATACGTACAAATATTTATATATATATAAATACAGTAAAACCTGCTTTGTTGACTACTTGTCTAAATTCATAGCTATTGCCAGGTACAGAATTAGTCCTGGATCATATATATCAACCTCCATACACTGACGCTAAAGCACTTCACTACAGGAGGTCAACTTACATGTAGGTTTCAGTATATATATTTAAAATTTAACCATTTACAATTGGTATATTTATAAAATACGACTGCATTCTATATATTTTTAAAAAGAAATAACTGTACTAATAAAATCAATACGCAGTGTAAGCTATGTCCTATGCCATTTCTACCATGCCAAAAGCACAAATGTGCATTTGTGTATGATTACATTTTTCATGTCTCATATTAGTGTTGTTTAACTTACCTTTATCCAGCAGTGCAAATGATCCCTTAGATGAATATTTATAGAGTAATAACAAATAAAAAAAAAAAAAAAAGCTTAAGATTGAATTTTCCAAATTTAATTTTGAGAATAATGAAGTCAGTTATGTTTCAACAAAGCAAATCTTTTACTTTGACATTTCCAAATTTAATGCATCCTATTTTTAAAAAAAGAAAAAAAAGAAGGTAACTATAGAAAATATGAATTTAATATTATTAAAATTGATTTTTTCTACTAAGAAATTTTATTTATGCTTGGCAGACTAAAACTCTAATAAATCAACATACAGGACATCTGCTACATTTATAGTTTTGTAATCCTTGATTTTCAAAGAATTCTTCTTGCGACTTCTCCTGCCTCAAGGAAAGCAATATTTTCAAAAGAAAAAAAAAACATTTTTCACATGAATATCGAATAGTGTTTAGCATATATAAAATTGCAACCACCTGATCTATGCTTTGCTCATATGTTTCTAAAAATCCAAATTAAACCAAAATTTGATAGCTCAGCTACTCAATACCTAGACAACCGAAAATCATAAGAACATTTAAAACACACATTAGATTACTTATTTTTATGAAATAAAAACTAGAAAAAAGAGCCAATGCATCCGAATTCTCCCAAAAATTCGCCTTTTAGAAACATCCCCATTGCAGAAATGTTCTAATAATTTCCAATTCCTGAACATAATGTTAATTTTATACATAAATTTCCTTTTCCAGGTTCCAGACGCATCTACCTGGGAGGAAATAAGTGAAGGTTTCTTCAGAAAATGCAATTTCCCAAACTGTGTGGGAGCCATTGATGGCAAACACGTCTACATTAAAAAAACCTCACAATGGTGCATCTTCCTATTTCAATTACAAGGGTCGCAACAGCATTGTACTGATGGCTGCATGCGATGCAGATCTAAAATTCACCATTGTAAATGTGGGCGCCCCTGGGAGATGCAGCGATGGTGGCGTTTTTAGTAATTCCCTATTAGGAATCAAGTTAGAGAGAGGCCAGCTAGATCTACCTCAACCATCAGTGCTCCCACACACAAATATCATGGCTTCGCACTGCTTTGTAGCTGACGCAGCTTTTCCGCTATTGCCTAATTTGCTAAGGCCATATCCTGGGAGAGGAATTCAAACAACAGCTGCCATTTTCAACTACAGGCTTTCCAGGGCAAGGAGGACAATTGAAAATGCTTTTGGACTACTGGTAGCCAGATGGCAAGTGCTTGGAAATACTATCAATGCTTCGGCACCAGTAGTTTCTTTGCTAGTGAAAGCTTGCGTTTGCCTGCATAACTTCTTGCTCTGTTCAGACAAGATTTTAAATGATGGGCAGCTCTACTGTCCCAGTCAATTTGTGGATCACGAAACTAATGATGGTACAGTGGTCCAAGGTACATGGAGAAATGTGCCAACCAGAAGTCCCATGCGCCGTATACGACCAACTTACTATCGGAACAGCACACAGTTTGCCTATAGAAATAGAAATAATTTTATGAACTATTTCAACGGTGCAGGAAAATTACCTTGGCAACTGCGTGTGGTACAAAGAGGTAGTAGGGCAGGGTCGTAGACAGGGTGAGGACTGTTGGGACAAATTCTCCCCCCAAATTTTAACCTCTCTCCAAAAAATAAAGAAACAAAGACTATGTAATCAAAACTCTTTCCTCTACTCCTCCTTCACTTGACCTTGTTATACAATTTTTTCAGTTAGACTCTTTCTCCTTCTCCCCCGTCCATACCCATACAATTTTTTCTTTTAAAATTAAAAAAGTCCCATTTTTTTTTTTACACCTTGGTCAATCACATAGTGTTAATGACTCCTGTTACAGATAACATTTTAAAAACATTCTTTGATATACACTTCAACACAAGACGTAACAGATTGACATGATCAAAACTTCAATTTTTAACCCAATCATACTTTTGATGAAATGCTTAATTTTGTAAATTTTAATAAATTAATGCATATTTGTAGCCTTTAAGAATATTAATTCCTTTTTTGTGGTGGTGATTGTAGATTACTTTTCAATAATGACCATCTTCACTTATTTGCCTGAAAGTTATTCTAAGAGCCCCTGTTGCATGCATTTTTAATTGTAGAATGCATACATGTACGCATATCTTATATTTTGTTGAGTCTAGGAGAGTCGTCATCTGTATGAAATTATTTTTTATTAATTTGAATCTGGTACTCAGAAGTAAACATCGCCAGTGATTTAAATAAATAAGTTACAAATAAATGAATGAGAAAAAAGGTTATTACACATTAGTTATGCATCAAGTGTTATAACTGTATTTGTATCACAACTAAGCCTACTTGTAATTGTGTGTGTTAATATATTTTGTAAAAATAATTCCCATATGTATCCCAGTTTTCATGCTTGTATGAAATAAAAATTTTGCAGAGAAATAAAATATCTGTTCTAATACTTCAGTTTATTTACATGTATTTGAAAAACATATGATGTCTCGAATAAAAAGGTTTTGGTTTGAAATAGATACTAAACCAAAATATTTAATAACTTAAAAGATCAGAATTAAAATTGTCATATTTCATGCACAGGTTTCACTTCCAGTAAGACTATTTTCATGAACCATTTGTAATTTCATTGTTAATGAATTGAACTTGTTTTGATTTTGAAACCATTTGAGAAATAGAAATATCTTGAATAATCAACAGCTAATAAATTGAATAGGTCATTGTTTTAAGGATGGCAGTAATACTACTTCAACCCTATATAAATAAATGTTTATCATTTAGCTAACGTAAAAAATAATGACATGTCTCTTTCTGCTATGGGAAGGTAAAGCATAGTATTTGCAGAAATGAGGTTGAGGTATTTGAACTTCATACTAACAATCTGGAAATGTTGGAATTTGTCGATTCTTCAAGCGGAAATCAAATAAGCAAGCTTGTTCAATAATGCCCAAGTATAATAGATAGCAAAAAAATTACCTTCCCACAGCAGTTTATTTCTGTTGAAATAGATTATTGTTATTTGTTGAAAAAATCTTGCAGCGTAGCTTCAATTACTAAGGGTGAAGTTTGTAACCATTTTCTGTTTGCTTAAAAAAAAAACTTGCTTTGGGTTTTATTTTCTTTCACTCTTTTAACTCCACGTATTTATGGTTAGATAGATATCAAAAAATAGTCTATTAAATGCTCTAGTATTTGGTTTTTAAAAAATACCCTTTTTCACTCCACAGATGGAGTATAATATTAACAATAGTTTATGGAAACATTCTTTGTTATTATCACCAGAGATAATTATATTCAGACCTGCCATATGTGTTGCTTTAAAAATTAGAGTACATTAAGGAAGGTAAATGTATTTTATAATAAAACTTGGAATGAAATATCAGTTCATTTTTTATTGTGCAGTCTGCAACCCCAAAATGAGAAGAAAAAAAGGCGGAAAATAAATCATTTTTCCAACAAACATGAACAAAAAACACAAATTTCATTTAAAAACATTTATTTAAAAAGTTAACAGTAAGTATATTTTGAAGTTTGACATTAGGAAACATCTGGAACTGTCATCCTGTGAAATGGAAAGAAATCAGGTATAATCAACTACAATGTAATTAAATTAAACTAAACAGACACTATAGAAATGTTTGTCTCTGTTACGGCAAAAGATTAACATTTGGGTAAAATATTTTATCTTAAGATTTGAATCTGGGTTAATGTAAACAGGCAATTTAAAGGAAAATTGCCAACCTCCTGCATTTTCAAATGTTTTCTCAGCAACCAACTACCAGTAGTTCATAATTAAATTAGAAAATAAAACTAGTCTAGGAAGAAAAATGTGGCATTGTGTCTTTTTAGTGCCTTAAAGGAAGTTAAAATTTTATATTACGTTTAGATGGATAATTTTACAGAATTTGCATGCATATCAAAAATTTCTGAAACATTGCAAAATTTAAAAAATATACATACAGCCTCGTCTCTTCATCAAGAAAAATTCGTTCGATTGCCAATCTGACATGACTTTGTCTTAGAGGGGGAAGTTTTGCCATTCTTGGCACTAACGACATCATGTAATAATATTCAGACGATTTCTCCGAATCTTCATCGCCTGCTCCTTTTAGGCATGATAACAGCTCATCTTGGTAGATATTCTTCGGCTTTTTATTTGGCCTCTCTGTCCAAAAATAAATAAAACAGATAAATAGTGACAAGTCTACTGTATATCCATTTAAAGCACAGGTGTATGTTTTTTTTCCCACGTCGACCTTCAATAAATTTTCCTGAAAATCTCTATCGCTTCAATACCAACCACCTTTTTCACATTTAATTCCCAGTACTCTTTTAACAACAATAGAACTTGAAGACAAAAACATATTTTTTTAATATCAGCAGTCATATAAATCCAACAAGTCTTGTGAGTTATGCACACCTGAGAAATCATTAATTGCACCCAATTGCAAACTGAGGGGGAAGGGCGGTGTTGAACAGGGAAAAAGATTTCAGAAATTGACATGTCATAAAGTAAAATAATCAACTAAATTTATGCAACGGATTCGGGTAACTTTTCTGGCGCGTAAAAATCAAGATAGACAAGCTTTGATTGCAGTGCAAAATTAATTCAAATTGCTACAGACAGATATTGTCACAAAATTTTAATGTAATTGAAAGCACTCAAATGTAAAATTTTAAAAATTTACAATTTTGCTGAAACTTTATGACACTCCACACTAACATTACTAGTTCCTTTTAAGATGAAACACTTAAAATGAAAAAAATTTGAAAATATAATTTGGATATGTATTCTTCGGAAACAACATTTGCAAATATAAAAATTATGTACATAAATCATGGTAATACTATTAATTTTCAAAAATAGTCAAAACTAAAAAAAATATATCAATATATAGTTAATAAAATTTAATAATTAAATATTCTTTATTTTACATTCATAAAAATTTTTGCAGCATAAAAGTTAATATGAATCAAAAATGCCTAGTTTAAAATTAAAAGGTGTTTAGAAAAAAAGAAAATATAGAATGGTTGAGAGCAACCAATGCATATTTTAAAATTAAAGGCATTTGAGAAATAATACAATGAAGTATACTCAAGAAAAATTGGAAGTCAGCAAGAAACTAACAATCCAGTTTTTCAATTTTTAGTAACCGGTGAAAAAATTGAATACTAGATCTTGTTGCATGGAAATAGGGATATAAATAAATTTCAAATCTAGAAATGTGGAAAAATAATTTGTTAATTGTTATGCAAAGTGGCCGCTCAGTATATATATCTTCAAAACCTTGATCACTTGAAAACTTAATGTCTCGAATTTATTCTCTTGCAGAGAGATTCGAGATTGTACTGTGTCAGGAAAGAAATTATCTTTTTATTTCAAAAAAGGCACAAAATAGATATTCAAATATCACAGCATTAAAACAAAAATAAGTATTACAATTTAAAATTTTAATGAAGTGTTTTGTTTCACACTGAATATTCAATTAAAATTTAAATTAAATATTTGATGCATGGTATTTGGTAAAGCCCTACAATCAATTATCAGTAAGAATGTGTTTAACTTTAAAACTGCACTTAAACTTACGTTTTTCCTCATTTGCTTCCATGACTAATACTGGTGAGGCAGATGCCGATTCATTAAAACCTATAACAGTAAAGTTTTATGAGCTTGTGGACAGAAGCTAAACTTTGACATACATTTTATAAAACACATTTTTGAATACTTACTAGCATCAAAACTATTCTCGGAACATGCCTGAGACTCGTTCAATTCATCTAATGCCTCTTGGGCGTCCTCTAGGTTTCCTGTTGGCCTGCGAAAGATAATACAAATTTGCATTTAACGTAGTTGGTTTTTAAAAAAAAAAGTGCAATAATAAAACGACATAATCTTTTAGTTACAAAGCAGAAGATAATAAACAAATTAAAATGTGAAACAGAATAACATTGGTCTAAAGAACTTATACAGTACTAATTATAAATATAACATAATACCAATACAGGGAAATTTGAAACACAAAGATTTGCCTTTCCTCTCCTCTGTATCAGTGATATGTCTTGATTTGTTTGGGCTTAAAAATTTCTGGTGACAGTAGCCAACATCCATGGGAAACTCTTCCAGTTAGAACTTGACTGGTATCGAACCAGAATGTCATTGGTCAAACTTCCACAGCTTCTGGCGCTAGAACTCGGCAGCCTCTTAGACAGAATTCAAAGGTGGCAGGAGAGGGGGAAGAAATATTGCAATCAGGGGTTGTCCCAAACAAAAATGTTTGGCAGGGAAAAATGTTTTATTTAGCGAATAAACATTGAATTTTACGGCACAAATTCAAGCATGCACAATTACCTAACTACATCTAGTGAGAAGACTATGTTTAAAGTATTATCGATGGTGTTTAAATAATAAAATGATTTTTCCCCTCTTAGAACTTATGAACAGTATCTGTGATGATCGAAATTTTTAAGGTTACGAAAAAAGAAGAAAATTGTAGTTTCTGATCTCGTTTTTGTAGCTTTGTAGTAACTACGATTTTTCGTAGCAGTTGGCAGCTCTGTCCATAGGAAGCAGAAGGGCACTTGTAATAGTCCCACACACAGGTCTGGATCTTCGTACCCGCAGTGTGCAGGGGTGGGGCCCGACGTACTTAAAATGCCAATGGCCCAAGAAATTGAAAAAAAGTAGACATACCAAGCACTCGGTAACTACTCCGATTTCGGCCAAATTTTGATCAGATACTAGAGTAGTTGCCAAAAATTTAATATTGTCCAAGTTCAAATTTAAAAGTCCTCAAAATTCATTAACCTTATTTATTAAAAAATGTGCAAACAAGGTAAGTATAGAAAATATGGAATTTTTATATTAAAAATGGATGTTTGCTACAAACAAAAATTAGTTATAGTATAAGAAAATATAAAAATACATTTGCTTAGAAAATAAAAGGAAATAAAACAACGTTATAAGCACAGTGCAGGAACACTATAGACATGTGTTTTGGCATTGCAAGGAATTCCTTTTTCAATGCACAAAATGTGAGCTTATAAATGTAAAGTTATCCTACAAAAGTCGGATTTTTTTGTCGAATATGTGTCTTTACATTCTTTAGCTTACATGTTATGCACTGAAAAAGACGTTCCTTGTAACGCAGAAACACATGTCTGCAGCGCTCCTGCACATTTGTTTTATTTGCTTTTAAAAACTATTTATGTTTGGCAGACAACAAAAATAGATTGGTATAATTTGTTTTAATTCCAACTTGATTAATCAAATCTTTTATTTATTTATTTTTAAAAATATTTTTTTTTGTAAAATTTTTGATATAAAGAAAATTTTTAAAATTACAGTTAACCCTTTTTTATCATGGTTAATTCATTCCAGACTTAACCGCGATAACTTAATTTCCGCGAAGTAGGATTCTGTATTTATAAACTGCATATTTTCCTAATTGGAGCACATAAAACTTACTTAAAACAATTCAAATAGGTAGAGCCCCCTAGCCATGAAACATAGTCACCATTACATTTGCATTATTTAAAAAATTGCACAAAATATGAGAAAATGAGATCTGTTGGAAGTAATAGATATCACATTTTTAATTATTGAGAAATAAACTACACACACACATGCAGTTCATACACACTACTACTAAACTATTAAAATAGCTCGAATTGTTTGATAATGAATTAATTGCCAGTTTGTGACCGTATGTGCCCCGTTCTTCCTCTGCATTTATCCTCATTTAAGGTATTACGTATGCAACTTAAAAATCTAGTACATTGTTGAACACCATTTACAATTACAGATGTAATAATACAGTGATTTATACTTTTCAGTTAGTGTTTAGCGATTAAAATGAGATAGCGATTCCCAACTCTTTCTTCAACGATTTTATACCTCCACTTCCTCAAGTAGTACAACTACAGCCCTCAGAAGAGCTTACCTTATTTAAAAGATATACTTTGTTAATTTTATGCGGGAAACAGTTTACACGAGCGCATATAAAAAGCTAATTACTATATTTGGAAAAAAAACGCAATGTAGTGAAGCCGCTAAAGTCAAAGCGGGAAGCAGAGGGACGACTGTAGGTCGTAATTAAATTTCAGCAGGAGTATAGTTTTAAAAACTATTATATGGACATGGAGGTGTATACTACTATTTCAATAAGTTTAAAGTTCATCACATGTGTGTCGGTGGTTGTTTTTAAAACATAATTGGTACTCGGGAACTCGGCCGAGTAGTGAAAGGCCGAGTACTCGGTACTCCGCCAAAGTGCTACTCGGTACGTCTCTAAAAAAAAACTAGCACTAAGACTGTTTACTTGGCAAATATACTGCTGGCTTTTGGGGAGAGGGCGATTAGGTGCAAAAGACAAATTTTAGATTAAAAGTCATTGAGTATATTCACGTGTTATTAATTACAAAGCACAGCAAATGCTACGTGCTTTTAACAAATATAATTATGTCAAACACATAGTAAAGTAATATTATAAAACAATAAAAATAAACAAAACCATTCTTTTCGGAATATTTCACAATATATGAACGCGAGAATGTCATATCTATCACATTTTGAAATTGTGTTGGGAAGTTTTTTAAAATACTAAGCAGTTGAAAATCATTAATTTTTGACAAAGCCAGGAGAAGTGAAACAATAAATGAATGTTCATACCTTTCATGTTCAAAAGTTGGCTCGAGGAAAGTCATGAGGTAAAAGTACTTCCATTTCACTTGACCATAGGAGGATTCCCCGCCAGAACCACTTGGTCTGTGGCAAATGGCCTCTTTTTTTTTTTTTTGATACTGGTCCCTGAGGTTGCCCCATCTTTTTTTGGCAAAAGTTTCTGCAAAAAAATATTTCATTTTCAGCAAAGGCTGCAAGAGCACTACCGATATAATTAAATGTATCACAGCATAGGAAAGCGTACTTACCAGCAACATTCAGGGAATTTCCTATGACTTTCCATGAATTGGTTCTTTTTGCTTGGTCTCGGTAATCTTCCCGCTTGTTGTTCCATAACCAAGGGTACTTCCTTACTTCACATATTAATGACTCGTTAAAACAAGAATTTGTTTCAGACATCTTATTAAGTTTTTCAAAAAAAATCAAAACATGCACTACTGCACGCTCACCAAAACAAACGAAGTCACTTTTAGAAGAGCAAAGATGGCGCCTGCCCTCTGATTGGCTGTCGCGTCCGCTGCTAAAATCGGACGGCCGTCAAAATCCAGCATCGCCAGAACGTGTCGGGAGCCGTGCAATTCGGCGTGCTGTCATGGCAACGGATTCCAAAAACAGGTTTGGCAGCAAAAAAATCGGATCGGACGGCCGAATCGGTCGCCATCTGAATCGGCCTTTCCTCTCTACACACATCAGGAATGCCGATCCAATCATCCTAACTTCTGGACCGTCGTCGATGCGGGACGCGGTCAATTCAACGATTTGTATTTTTTCTCTCCCAATTTGTGGGAATAATTATCGCTATTTCCATAAGTAAATACAAGGACAACGATTTTACTCCGATACAGACCTCAAATATTAGCTATTATTTATCTTATTTTTGCACCGCATCTAAATTATGAGTGGTGTCACCAAATATTATCATTAGGGATATGGTATCAAACTATCAATAGATCAACAGAGGGCTGACAAGAGGAATTGTTAGCCTAGTCGGAAACAAGGGGCCCGGGCCCTTTATTGTAGGGCTGGAATAGTAATAGTTTCATATCTTTTATGGGAGGGGGGAAGGGGCCCAGGAACTATACTGACAAGGGACCCCCTTGGCTATCGGCTGCCATGGATCTGCATGCAATATACCGACAGCCCGGTTACGACATTCTGGCTGCCAGGTTGGCACTCTTAGCGTCAATGAGATGATTTTGTCTCCAGATCGGTTATTGACTATTCCAGACTGATGAGTTTATAACAAGGACGAAACTACAGCCTTTGGATGTCATAACCGGACTGTCGGTATATTGCATTCATTTTAAATTCTATCTAAGACTAAAACTAGTTTTTGAATTTGAAATTTTTTAAATTCAAACTGTGTACAACGATAATTTGTCTATAACGATATTTTTTTCTCGGTCCCCAGAGTATCGTCATAGACAGGTTTGACTATAATCATCATGAAATCTCATATAGAATTACACCTAATATTCAAGTTCAGGGTGGCGACAGAAACTAAAAAAAGTTCCCTGACTTTTCCCTGATTTAAGTTCACCAAATTTCCCTGATTTACGTTACCAATGATAATGGTTTCCTTTCTTTGCCCTACCTGAAAAGCATTGCATATTAAATTAAATACAGTGTTTAAAACTGTTTAAGCTGTTAATTAAAATACAGTCGGACCTCCATATATCGAAGTAGCAAATTGCCGGGAAAAAATTCGATATATAGAAATTTCGATATACAGAAACGACCTTATTTTATCATAAAAATCTCCTAAAACATTAAAATTAAAGCTAATTTTCGTGCATGAAACCCAATTTCAAATTGATACGAGCATCGGATTAAAATAAAAGTTAATAATTAAAAAAATAACAGAAATTACATTTTTGCCCCTTCATACACCTTCATTCTTCTTCAATTCAACTTGATCCGCAACATTAGGGGTTTTCGTTTTGATAATATAATCGGGAGAAAAGTAAAAAATCAATCTACTTAACTTGAATGATTTTTACTGAAGCTGAAAAGACTGGGAATGATAATCAACAGACAAAAAGGATAACTTGAAACTGATTTTACAGTGTTACTGGTTACAACTAAGATTTGAAATAAACTTGAGGGAATTTAAGAACTCCAGAACGGAACAATTACCTATCTACACACTAGGGTGGGCCGAAAAAACTTTTTTTGGAAATCTGTTTTTGGATAGTGCGGAAAAGTTGCTATATGGGCCCGTTATTACCCATAAAAAATTTCGCTAAATTTGTTTAATATTTAGCCGACGCTATTTGACCTCAAAAAACGGAAAAAATGGCAAAAATGCACTTTTTTCAAAAAAAAAAAAAAAAAAAAGGGGGGGGGGGGGTCGAAAATAAAAGTTTGAAGCTATTTTCAGCAATTATTAGAAGTATCTGTCAGTGAATTAGTTGAAATCCTCAAAGATTTTTATACATTTCGTAGAATATTTAGCTACGCTCCTTTAAGACTAAAACATTGGAAAAATGAAATAAATAAATAAATAAATAAATAAATAAATAAATAAAAGTAGTTTCGAAATAAGTAAGTACTGAAATGTTACGCAATACGTTACTTAGAACAGTGAAAATTCAATCAATTTTATGCGATATTTGTACACCAATTTTAAAAAATGCACACACTCAAATAAAAAATAGTTACATAAGATGCTAATTTTTTAATCTTCGGTTCCAATTGTTTCTCTTGGATAATAAACGGCGCTCAACTACTTCTATTATTCCTAAGATTAATTTATAATTATTTATATATATTTGACAAATAGAGCGCTTGAGTATTAAAAAAATGTGAATCCTCTGAAGTCCTTTAAACTGGTTAATGAATTGAACGCAAGTATTCTTCTTTTTCTCAAGCCATTTCTTCCTCTCGACTTTATAACCCACTTAAGAGACAAAACCCCTCGACAAGAAATGCTGTAATTCTACACCTTCACAGCTGGGAATTAAGCAATTAAAGGGGTCCTCTCTTGTGTCCAATGTCCACAATGAGTTGCCACTGAGGAATCTTATACTGGAATTGGACGGTTGCACAAAGTGACCACATTCATATTCTGGAGCTATCGAACAACTTCTTAGAGATTGTGAAAAAAATCCGGTGGTCAAATTTGATAAAATTGACTGCAATCTTCTGGTTTTGGACATGGAAGATATAAAAAATTTAAGTACTGAACAACAATATTTGTATAGAATCTGTCTTGCCGTAAAAGATGGTAGTTGTCCTTCAAGCGTGGCTGACAGTAGCCCAGGCAAACTCAGTCAGTCATGCGCGATGGCTGACAACTACAAACCGTTTGTTACGCTTGTATATAGGCACTCCAACTCCATCAGAAAACCTTACAATGCTTGTAAAGTATGTAATTTTAGTTTATGCTCCAATGTGGTTTGAGATAAAAATGAAACCGAACTGCCAGTACCGCGCCCAACATTTTTGGAAAATGATTTCTCTTGCAAGGCAGTTTCCAGACAACGTTAAGGAGATAATTTTCAAAGTCCTCTCAAGTAATGCATATTTCGCTCATCCTGAACAGCTACTGTTGGCTCGGATGGTGTACGATTTTTTGAGCGTCCTAAACTCAATTTTGAAGCCGTTGATTATGTTGATTTAGTTGATTGGGCAAACTGTGTTGTAACAGAGCCACCTATTACAATGCATCTAAAAGACGAACAATGGAAAGAAATGTGCAAAGAACATCCTACAGAGTTTACTTTCGAGAAATTTCCCTGTCACACGCAAGCTGTGAAACGTTGTGTGAAACTAATAACTGAAGCTGCAATAAGAGTTCGTGGTGAAACTGCACGAGATGGATACATTCGTGCTAAACTTCAAGCTAGGAAAGAACTTCCATCTTTGATAACAAGGGACAATATTATTCCAAAAAATAATATTCATTATGCATGAGGTATTATAAATCAAATTTGAAGATTTCTTTTTTAAAATTTTATTATCTATATATGTAGTTCTCGAAAATGTATGACACTATTGCGTGATAATAATTACTATGATTAATGGCGCTATTTAATTATTTAGTCTATGATTTAATTTTGAAAAATAATTTTCACATTGGTTTTTAAAGAAATTCAATATTTTTTCATTTTTCTCCAATTTTTGATGTCAGAAAGGAGCGGTTAAATGCTCATTAAAATCAATGAAACATTTTATGGGCTCGAACTGACTCATTATATAACATTTTCGGCGCATTCCAGGAAAATATTTGGAATTTAGTTTTTTAAAAAAATTTTCGATAAAAATTCATTTTTCTCTTTTTTTTCGGTTTTTCAGTGTCAAATAGCGCCGGCTAGATATTTTTTAATATCCAAGAAATTTTTTGTGAGTGCTAACTAGCTCACTACGCAACTTTTGCGCGCTATCCAAAAATTGATTTCGAAAAAAAATTTTTTTCGGCTTATTTCGGCCCACCCTACTACACACCCCTCAAACCCAGATTTCTTATGAGTTTCGTAGCAACCTTTAGTAAACATAATTTTCTCCCCTAAACTTCATTTTTCATGAGACAAACAGTCTAAAGTGGAAAAAAAAAATCTACGAATGTCTCGAAAAAATTTCGATATATAGAGATTTTTTCGATATATAGAAACAATTTTTCTATGTAATGAACATTGAAATTTGCTGAGATTTCGATATATAGAAAATTTCGATATAAGGAAGTTCGATATATGGAGGTTCAGCTGTATATATTTTGAAAAGATGCTCCTTTTTTATATTAAATTATATTTGTATACTAAATTATCGACAGAGAAATATTGTAGGAAATCTAAAACAAACACTTTACTTCCAGGAACCAGTTAACATAAGAATTCTAAGAAATTATTGAAATCACTCTTAAAGACATATCTAATCGTGATAAAACTAAAAAATTTAAATGGAGATAATCTTGAACTGAATTTTCAAGCAGTACAATTGTTGTTGCAAGAATAACAAGTGATAGTTAAAGTATAGAAGTAATGTAGTTTTATTTACGTAAATAATACTGCAGTGTGCAGAATGTAAAGTGTATCTGCAGAAATTAGTTTTCAAGATATTTGAAGAAATGTGTGATGGATTCAGTACTAACAATAGGAAAATGTTGGAATTAGACAATTTTTTTCGTGCATCTTTATCAGCAGAAATCAAATAAGGGGGTATGTAAAATAAAGATAACGTACAATAGATGACAAAAATGCAAAGAAAAAAAAAGTGCAGTTACTGCTTTTTACCTGCACATGGCAGAATAGACATATTTATGTAAAACAAATTGAAATCTTTCAACAAGAAGTCATATTCAGCTATTCTCTAATCAAAAACTTAAGTTTTAATGAATGAATGCAGCATTTTAACTATTAAAAATAATTAAAATATTTACTTATGTACACAACTAAATTTCAAATGATGTCATTAGTTGTCGAAAAAAAATCTTGGATTACTTTAGTAACAAACAACATTAAAATGCAAAAACAATTATTAAATTCAAAATGTATATGCATATGGTTTTAAAATAAAAGTTTTATAGTCTAAAATAAAACAACTTCGTGTAATCTGAAGTGGCAACGAATCCATGGCGAAAAATAAATAAAAAATTAATTTTAAGTCAAACTTCAATTTTAGCAATTAAATTAAAAATGCCAAGTGAAACTTTTAAGATTTTTTCAGCATTAATTTAAAAAACAAAGATTCTTTCTTGACATTGTGATAACAGTATGCTAATTACTTCAAGACAATGAGTAAAGGCAATGGAGCAAAGTCATTAATGATGGCTTCTCTTTGCCAGTAGAGTTGTTTATTTTACGTAGCATGGAATGATTGGAAGGAAAATTCAAGCTATGTAAAATAAACAACTTTACAGACACAGAAGCAATCTTGGGAAGCTCATCCTAAGATTGAATACTTTGACCTTGATGAAGAAATATGCACAAATATGTGGCACTGTATAATCACACCTCATAAATTTTACTTTTTTAAAACAAATAATTGGCAGAAAATTCGTAGGGAGTCAAAGTACTTTATTTTGCAAAGAAAATTTTTTTCCCCTTCATTTGATAAATTTTCCCTGATTTTTTGTTATTTTTTCGAAATTCCCTGATATTTCCCTGATTTTTCCCTGAGTGATAAAGTTCCCTGACTTTTCCCTGATCTCCCTGATCTGTCGCCACCCTGAAGTTACTTTACATGCAATTTTTTAATTCACTCGACTGCTGAAGGATTTTATCTGGGATATAATTGCTAGATAAAAACGTAGGATTGAAATAAAGATAACCCCAGCTTATTTATTATTAATTAGCATCAAATTTCTTCTAAGTTTGTAAAAAATGCCTTTAAAATGATTAATGGCATTTAATAATGCATTTACTCTCAATCCTTCAAATAAGTGGCCACAAAACCGATTGCATAAGCAAGTCAGATAATTACACATAAGATCATTATTAGGCATCATTAGCAAGCAAAATCATTTGGAAACGATCAAGCTTGCAATGACACGTATGATGAATAGCAAATGATGACAGGGAAAAGTAATTAAAATACTAAAATATACATCAAGTACAAATTTCGAAGCTGAATTTTTATCTTGAAGAAAAAAAAATTGCGATCATTGAATTGAATTAGTTAGGAGGTATTGATTAAAAACGTAAAGAACTTGTATGTAAAGGTCAGCAAATAATTCATAAGTGAATAAATATAAAATGAATAAATATGTAAAAGAAAATAGTAAATGAAGCGAATAACATGACAGCTGGTGTTTTAGACCAGTGTTTTTAACACTTTTGATACTGCGAAGCAATAAAGAGCAATAAAATATTTTAAGTTGTGTAGCACGTCACACAAAAAAGATTCAGCGCAAATTCTAAGAAATGTAGTAGTTTTTTTCCTTAAATTCGCGGGCTAATGGGGTTGTTTAATTCAGTCAAAAGTACTACTTTTAGTCACTGACATTGAAAAAATAAGTAAAAAAGAAAGATAAATAAATAAATAAATAAATAAAATAAGAAAAAAATAAATAAATAAATAAAATGGAGCGAGAAAAAAACTCATTTTCCCAACGCTTAATTTTTCATTAATTTTTTTAAATGTCCAGTTTTGAAAATAAAACGTGGTCTTTATGACGTCAGAAATGATGTACTTTGGCGCATCTGTCTACCGCGTTTTTAAGTTATGATAATCAAGAAGCGAATTAAATATTGCGCTCTACGGTTTTTATCAACCATATCGTTGCCAACACTTGTGAGAAAAGAAGCGAATTAAATATTATGCTCTGTGAATGGCAACACTGAATGGCATTTCATCATTTGTGATGTCACACGACAGAAACGCAAACACTGAAGAACAATTGGAATTTTAGAATATAATTGGTAGCGCTCCACTTCGTGTTGATGTAACTCCTCCATCAAACCGTCTCAGTGTAGCAAGTCCGCAATTGGAGGCGGTTTGACGTTTGATGGAGAAATTATGACGTCAATCCAAAGAGGAATGCTACCAATTTTTTTTCAGGAACAGGGTCTTTAGCCCACTAAACACAACAGCTAATGGACAACCGCCGTCAAGAATTGCCAAACACTTAATTTGTGCTATACATCAATCGGTTAATTACTAATTTACATTGGTGATCTACTGCAAGACTTAGTTATCTGTTAAATGATTTCGATCATTTTTCATATGAAATCAAATAATTTGACAATAAATGAATCAATTAACCAATGTTTTGAAGCACAAAAATTGCAAATTACTGCAGACAAGTGTTTTGGTGCTGCAAAGAACACCTTTTTCAATGCAAAGAAGTGTGAGCTTCTGGATGAAAAGTCATCCGAGGAAAGGGATTTTTCATCCAGAAGTTCACACTTCCTTGCATTGAAAAAGGTGTTCCTTACAACACCAAAACACTTGTATGCAGTAATTTCCTTTTTTTGTGCTTCAAAATGTTGGTCAATTGATTCATTTAATTTTCAGCACAAAGGTATTTATTCGTCAATTTGACGATAGTTCAAAACTAGTTCTGGACGTCAACTATCGGCTTGATAGTCCTTTCTTTACTATTTTGGATAACAATTACAAATTAGATGTTTCACATACGTTCTCATGAAAAAGAAAAGGAACCAGCAATACAATAAAAGCTACTTTTATGAACATTTGCACTAGTTTTGCACCTATATGCATAATATACACGTCTTCGCAATGTCAGAGTCAATTTTCTTTTCCAATGAATGGCATTAAGATCATACAGGTCAAGGAAATGATTACAGTTAAAATATTGATCAGAACAAGATCGTAAAAAAGTTCGAAGCACACATGATTACCTTCGAAAACCTTGGAAGATCTCTTAAATATTCCCTGAGGTTAAGAAGAAAGTAAAATATGTTCTCCAATATAATAAATTACCATTCAATATTCGAGCTAAAAAAAGCGACCGGATCGATTAACTTTGCATTGAAAATGCTTTTCCACTTTTTTTTTTCTCTCTTTTTATTTCCAAGTTGCCTGCACTTAACTGGTCTGGAATCTTTCTCGGTTATTTTGGCCAAACAAAAAAATCGATAAACTTTTATGGAGTTCTGGTACGTTAAGTATCAAATTCTCAACGGTGATGATTGATGATTTAACAGAGATTTGGAATGCATTTTAATGTACAGGTAATTACGAAAAAAATCGTCTGCATACAGATTTATTCTGTTAAACCCCCACACGGGAATTCGCAATTCACTTGCCTGAAAAAATTTGGGTTGTGTCATGTTTACTGAATTTTGATTGTTGATTTTCATGTAGTTTTCAGCACTGATTCTAAAAATGAACTTTGTTTTTTTTCCCATCATGTCATGGATTTTTTGGAAATCGAGAGTTTCAAAAGTGCAAAATTGGATAACAACTGGCAATCATTTATACTCCTTAATGTTGGTTTTACATATATAATTGAAGAGTCATACAAAAATATGGCTTATATAATACATTTCGCGACTTTTTATGATGACTTCAACTGATGGTAAAGGTCCAGAGAGAAAGGAAAAAAAAATCCACAAACAGTCTGACCACCGATTGATGGAAAGGCAAACATCCGGTTTGCAGGAGGAAATGGAAACATCTATTATTTTTCAGGGATGTTAGCATCTAAGCAGAGTCACATTCAGATGAGCCGAAAACGGGCATCAAATTTTTACTTTATCCCGTCATTCTAATAGACTCGTCTTAACTAGACGTTTGCCAATTCTATCTACACAATCCGTGAACAGACTATAGGTTCAAGGAAATTTATCAAAAGTAAAAAGTTTTTAGCCGACTAAGTGTTTCTTTTTGGATATTGTACCTTTCCTATGCGTACTAATTTTTTCGTCAGTTTCCTCGTCATATTTCACGAAAAAGTTGACAACTAGCTCTTTCCCGAGCCCTTCACCATTTGATGCGGATGCGTTACCTACTAATTAAAATGTATTGAATCATTAATCAATCATACAGAATCATTAATGTTAATTACCCGCAGATTAAAATGTATTCCAAATGTCTAATGAACTATTAATCACAGCCAAAAATTTAATGCCGTTTACGTTGACTGCCATAAAAGTCCTTAAAAGCTTATCATTTTTTTTTTCTTTTATCGATGAAAAGCATGGGGCTGCCGAGAGGATCCAGGCATGTGGGGCAATGAAAGAGTTGGGGTCACAGCCCTCCCCTCCCAAGAACCCTTTGCCTTTAGCATGTTTCTAATTAAAAAAAATTTAAAAAAAATTAAAAATAATAATAAAAAACCGTTTTACGCACGAATTCTAACTGTTAGAATTTCTCACAATGTTTTGGAAGGATAACAAGTGACTATTGGCATAAGTTTAGGAATTTTTCCTTAATTTTATCAGACCTAAATGCCAATTTTATTTTGGATTTATTCCTTTTTGGTGTAAAACAGTAAATATCATCCCTTTTGTTTATTTTTAAAAAAAAAAAAAAAAAAAAAAACATTTTCTTCAGAAATGAACTTTATTAGATTGAAAGAAAATATTCAACATTTTTTAATATTTTTTTTTACTGTACTTTATTCCTTCTTACATACTTCATTCTTTTTATTGAACATTTCAAAAAAATAAAAAAGAGGATCTTCGATCTAATTAAGCATGAACAATAAAACTACCCAAGTCAATTCTAATAACAACGTTGTATAGGTATTAATAGATTACAATTTTTATCATAACTAATCACAATTTAATCATTAATTAAACACAATTTAATAGTAATATTAATTATTTAACATTAATTTAGTAATCACAATTTGAGGTCGCGCTTGCCTAATTGATAACAGACTTGCATAAGGCGCAAGGTGCTGCGATCTCTTAATATACGGACGGGTATCATGCTTGATTGGAAATGCTCAGTCAGGGCCTCACTTCACTATTACATTTGTAAACTACTTTTGAATTAGAAGTGGCAAATTCAAATTTGGATATGTGTCCTTTTGATATGAAAGTGAATGAGTGGATACCGGCAAATAAGGGATAAATTCCACTTTGCTGTAAAAGACCTGGCGAGAAATAAGGGGATGGATATACATCGCATCGTTTAGGTGGTAAAACCAGTGTTTACGCATTTTTTAACAGCAGATATAAAACACTTCGAGAAGAAAGAAATTCACGGGTCGATAGGGTTTATATTAGAGATTCTGAAAACGAAAGAAAAAGAAAAAAATTTCCCCCCAAAAGTGGATATAATCCGTTTTGAAAGTAAACTCCTCAAATATTTTGATATATAGTAGGCTCCTGTCTATAAGGTCTAGTGAAAATGACAACTGTTGAAACCATTATTTGTAAGGGGCTCATTCAACTCAAACAGAATTCGATCGAATCGAATATGATCAACTGCCTCAACCCATAGCGCAACCAGGAATTACCTTTGCCTCATCCAGAAGGGAATCTATCGCTATGATGCTGGTAAATAGAATTCACTTGAATCGAACAAAATCGAGCTGAATAAGCCCCCTAAAACTCGTCGCAGGAGGTAAAGGAGGAAAAATTTCCATACTAACTATTAAACATTAAAAAAAACAAAAAAAAACAGGGGGTGTAGGGGGGAGAGAAACAAACAAGAAGAGTGAGAGGAGAAAAAATCGTCGTTGCGTTGCGTCAAAAAGTTGACAGGCAAAAACAGGACTATGCTATGCCGACACTATGTATCAATCAGTTTATCACATACAGGCCCAAGAGTTAACCACCTTGTTTCCACATCTCATATAAAAATGATCAGCCAAAGCTTCAAGCAATTCAACTTGCAAGGAATGAAATTTTTCCCTCCTAGCTGGTAATAATTTAAACCATTGATAAATGTCTAACGCAAACTTATCTATGTCAAGCAAAAGTTTTTCAATTTTACACGTCGATTTGACGTGACGCCAATTGGAAGTAGCGCGCTACTGTTAGTAGCTACATTTTTTCGTAGTTTGTAGTGTAGCGCACTACTTTAAAAAAAAAGTAGCGTAGCGAGTAGTTCGATACAAAAAATTAGTAGTTTGTAGCGATTTTAGGAAACTACTTTTAAATAAGCTTCACGGGAAAAAAAAAAAAAAAAAAAAAAAATCAAGGTTCAAACGAATTTGACTGGTGCAAGTTTTACACAAGTGCATCAGCGGATACAATAAGAAATAAGACTCATAAAAATACGAGCTGACCTCAGGTATATCATTTTGACGCCACACGCTATACTTGTTTGACGCCATTAGTTTGTCATCGTCATTTTCATATTTCGCCAGTATTTATATTGAATAGAGCATGACTTAAAAAGAAAAGTACTACATGAATTTGCAATAAACGCCAATTTTGTAACTCCTTTGTTTTTTCTGGCTGCCGAGAATGTCCCGTGGATGAACGTTTTAGATTTCAAAGAGTTTATTGTTCCAATACTGTAAAAGCACTTATTTTCGCGAAAATTAAGGTATCAGTGATTTAGCGAGTTGAAAATTTCGTGAATTTTATATGAACAGACCGAAAGTTGAAAAACAAAAATATTTCGCGAGGCTTAAATTTTCGTAATTACGAAAGGCACGGGAAAATCGTGAAAATTAAAGTTTCGCGAAAACCGTGCTTACAATAAATATGAGCATTACAGTGTTACATAAAAGTGTGATATCGGAAATTTTTGGGGAAAAAAAAAGAAAAAAGAAATAATTCTTAGTGTTCAGATGAGCTAATTTATCAATCTAAACCTTTTCCCGTTCAATCCTTGTTCGTTGTGTATTAGGGTGCCCCCAAAAAATCAAAAGTTTGTTTTACAAGTCGCACACCCTCTGTATTTTTCCTTTAAGTCAAGACAATTGTAAAAAAAAAGTTTCATTTAATTTGAACAACGGCAACCAGTGCCGGTGTTCGTCTGAGAGTGCAAACCAGCCCTGTGTACTAGACCGAATAAAAAAAAAATTTGGAACTTCATTTTGAGTTAACGTTGCCCCTATAACACACATGTACCACAAACATATTTATCCAAATTAAAAAAAAAAAAAAAAGAAGAACTTTCAGGTATCCTACACTTGGCCTAAAATTTATAATTTTCTTTAAAAGAATAATTTTTTTTCGGTACACATTTTAGAAAAGGAAGGTAAATTTTACGAAATTATCAAGCTAAAAAATATGAATAGTAAAGTAGATGAATTAACGTTAAATAGAAATTTTTTTCTCTCCTGAAATATTTAAGTCTATTCTACATAGTACTTACTCAAAGATATGGATTTTTTCAAGGTTAAGTTTTTAATTTTAAATTATTGTTCATTTACAAATGTTGATCTGAAAATTAGTTCGCTGATAATTTTTGAACTTGAAATTTTATTTAAATTAATATGTAGATAGATAGAAAAAAAAATTAGTTTTTAATGAAAATTAAAAATTTTAGGCCAAGTGTGGGATACCTAAATTATTTTTTAATTTGAGTAAACGATTTTATGGTGCTTGTGGGGTGTGGGGCATGGGGGGGGGGCAACGTTTTATCAACATAAATGTCAAGTTACTATAGAAAATTTATTATTATTATTATTATTATTTTAATTCGGCCTGGCATACAAGTGCTGGCTTACACTTTCAGACGCAAGTCGGCACGGCTTGCCGTTGTTCAAGTTGCATGAAACTTTTTACATAAGAAGAAAAATATAAGAGGGTATGCGACCATGAAAATCAACTTTCATTTTTTGTGGGGTACCCTATTCTGTATGCTTTTTATTTACTTATTTTTTAAAAAGTAGCGGCTACATTTCAAAAGTAGTTGTAGTTGTAGTTAACTACATTTGTAACAATGTAGTTGTATTTGTAGTTCGCTACAAGAAAAAATGTAGTTTTTCCAACCACTGGACGTGACGAAATAATTTTCCTTCATAATTGTTCACGGTGAATTATTTTTAGACTTTTTTTGGTAATCTAAAATTAAATTTGTCTTTTCTCGCGACGTGAAATTAACCGGCTGGAGCACCAAAATTTTGTCTGAAAACCGGGACGTCTGGCAAGTCTAAATCATGCACAATACGCAAACAACAAGTCCTTATGTAAACCAGATTTTATTGGAACAACATCTCAGCTAACACGGTTTACATATTTTTTATTTCTTTTCAAAGGAAAAAAAATCAAAAATATCAGATCTCATCCCCCCCCCTAACTCCTTTTCTGCAAAGCCTGCTGCTCAGCTGTTTTTTTTCTTTAGCATAGGTATTTTCTTCCTGTCTTTTTTCGAGAACATTTCTTAGGGTCTGACAAGTTCATTTTATTCCGAGGCCGTCATGAAAATCCATCATGAAAAGTTTCATTTTTGGGTTGAATCTTCTTTTTCTTCACAAGTATGGAATAAAAAATGAAAATATTAGGAATTTTAGGACTTTTACGACAAAATTTGAAGTTTTAGGAATTTTAGGACAACTCCTACTCCTGCTGCCCCCCCCCCCCTTGAAAAATTCTTGTGAGCACCGCTGGTTTATACTATTTTTATTTTTAAGACTTAGAACGTGTGAAGGTTTAAAAAATGCTTCTTTAAAATGTTTCTCCCGATGGTAAATTTTTATTTAAAATACAAAGTGTGAAAATGCGCTTGACTAAATTTTTATATATTCATTTGTTTTTGATTCTCAGTGCATAAAATACTACTCCTGGTTTTGAGATGTTAAAAATATCCCTGCTACAAACTAGTGATGTGCCGGATCGTTAAAAAAATAGATCCGCGGATACGGATCCGGATCATTAATGTCAAGATCCGCGGATACGGATACGGATCTCAATTTTTTTTAAACCCAAATCAACTACCCATGTGTAAAATTTACTAGGGAAGGTATTCCCGTCAGAATAATGGCACTGTTTCTTTAAAAAATGTCATCTACGGCGAAAATATAATCAAGACTATGATTTACTCTTTAAAGAAATCTCCGTTAAAATTGAAGGAGAGTTTGGAAGGAATGGGTCAGCTTTGCATTAATGCTTTAACAGAATGTGAAAAATTATTTTTAGCTTGCTCGTTAGATGTAGGATACAGGATCAAGAGTGTAAAGCTGCTTCTGGACATGCTAGAAATATTTTTTCGCATTTTATTTCAGCATAAATGCAGCGCTGACCCATTCCAACCAACTTATCCCGTCCAACGAAATAACAGAGCCGGGAACACCTTTACAATCAGTAAATAGAGAATTTAGTATCACTTTTTTTTTGAAGGATGCCGAGAAAAACCAAAATGAAGAAAACAGAAACCCCAAATACATAACAAAACCCAATATTAAATTAAAAAAAAAAAAAAAACCACGTCCCTGAGGGCCGATCTCATATGAAGATGAATTTCGCGGGTCAGAACACACATTGTTAACAAATATGAACTGACAGCAGATAGAAAATTTAAATCATTGAGCTTTTTCGTATTGTTTTCCGACTATGAAATCTCTACCAATCACGTGTATAAAGGCTTAGAATTGCATTTGGAATTTACTTAACAAGATTATAGCTCCTACTGTATATAACTTGGAAGTTCCAAATAAATATAAAACGCAAAAAGCTTCGTTCTTTCAATTAGCTCCAATATTTTTAAAGTACGGTAATTTTTTACTACCATAATCGTGAAAAAAGTTAAGTTGGCTTTTAATTAATATCACCGACTATCCGGTAATTAAAGTTCTACAAAAACTAAGCATACTTTCGATCAAGTCAGCTTTTGAACGAAAAATAGAACAATCAAAATCGGTTTATCTGTTTAGGAGCTACGATGCCACAAAAAGACATACATATACACATTTTTAAAACTTAATATCCCTTCCTTTTTGCGACGGAGGGTACAAATTGGCCTCGGAAATGATACCTTATAATTTGAATAGGGAATAAAACCTAATTGAAACGGAATTTAATAGTCTCAAATATTTAATATATTTAAAAATTTTTAGAATAGAAAAGATCCGTTTAAGATCCGTCGAAAAAGTAACGGATACGGATCTTTATTTTCCCTCGGATATCCGCGGATACGGATATCCGGAACATCACTTCTACAAACAGCAGAATGATAAAAAAATTTAAGTACTAACTGAGCCAAAAAAGCGATAAATAACCAAAGAGACACCCTACACATTTTGAGGTTACAGGTGGCAGCGACCTTGGCACAGAGTCTGTGTGAGCCTAGAGGGCAACTTCTCAAGACTGCGCTGCAGACGTCATGTGGGAAAAAATCTTTTTCGAAACATTGATGGGAAATTTCCTTAGCAGAGGCATAGTTTTCTGCAGGAAGAGACATTCGGAACGTGGCAAAAGGTAATGGGAAATGCATCAAATAAGGAAGTGTTTCGAAGAACTTGGGAAACGCAAACTCAATTACAATACACTGTTTGTAAACAGTGAACGAAAGTGTGAAGTTCTGTGCAGTTTTTTTTTTTTTTTTTTTTTTTTTTTAAGCAAGAGTCGAACAATAAAACACATAATAAATAGGAACCACATTTGTGAAATTAGGACTAAGGTAGGAGCGTAAATATGAATTTATTTCGGGAGGGGTCCAAATCGTATCTGTTAAAGGAGTTTTCCAATTTTAAGATTGAAATATTCAAATCCTTCTGCACATTGAGTAGCTTTAAATATATTTCTGGAGGAAGCGGGGAACTTCGACCTCCCCCCCCCCCCAACCTTCTTTCAGAATAAAAGCTGTGGGAAGGGATCATTTTCTTAAACCATCAGATTTGAGGACATAACTTCAAAACTTTCTTGCAGTTTAAAAGTAAACAAGCATAAAAACAAAAACTTTTAAAAGCTGCCTGGATTATATGCGAAGATTGAAAAATTTAATAAATCCTTCATATTAAGCCCAGATCATTGCCATCCACAAAAGAGAAAATAATAATTTTTTTTTCCGAAGCGTATATGTAGTGAATTCAAAGCGAGAGGGAACTGAAAACGATTTTATTTTTGACAAAAATGATCATTAAGGGTGAAAAATCTTGACTTCATAATTACGATTATTCATTTTTGTATTTCACTGCGATTAAAAAACGTGTCCCACCCAAACTGACACCAGAACAGAGCAAGTATAACAAACGTTTATAAAATAAATGTTACCAATGGAAAACGAAGATCGATTCGCAAACGTTGAAAAACACGTATGCATTTAGAGATGCACTAATCCCTCATTTATGTGAATACTATTAAACCGGACTTCACTTAATCTAGACAGCCTTTTAGATAGACAGCTTCATATGTATAATAGCCACTGATCGAGTAACGCTTCTGACCTGACGTCATCAACAATGAAACTCGTGCCACGACATGGTAATTTAATAATATGGTTCGGTAATGTTTAACATGCAGGGAAAGGCTTTATTGTGACAAGGCTGAACTGGATCCGGTAACTTAACTGTGTTACTGGTAAGACTCATTTCAGGGAATGAAGAAACGAAAAAGTGGTCAACAATCTACCGTTGGAGTTTGGGATAAAATTTCAATTATCAAAATATCACCAAATAGGCGATTGCTTCGTTCAAATGTAGAAGAGAAGCAATTTTTATCCGCTATATCTTGACGAGTGATTTTCTAGTACTGTTAAATAGCAGGCGAGTTTGCGCAATAATGTAATTTTTGTAAGCCTGTGTTATGCAACGTCAAATGGTGTCAATAGCAACAGCAAAAAAAAAAAAAAAAAAAAAAAAAAAAAAAAAAAAAAAAAACTTACTTCAGATCAAATCAGTGGAATATTTCAATATGTGCGGGGACAACGGGACAGGATACCTGAATACGGGACTATCCCGTTCAAAACGGAATGTTTGGTCACCTTACGCGCATGACTGAAGAAGAAAGAGAAAACAATAATTAGTTCCTTTTTTTCTCTGAATCTAATTTCTACATGCTCAAAATATTAGGGCTCGACCGATGGCATTTTTTGGCCGATGGGCCGATGCCGATTGTTGGCCGATTGTTCAAAGATGGCCGATGGCCGATGGCCGATTGTTTTCCTCCAAATGGCCGATTGCCGATGGCCGATGGCCGATGCCGTTGGCCGATGGAAAAAAAATCAAACAGAAATAAATTAATAAGATTATCAGGGATTTAAAGGATCGTTTATTCATTTCACTTTACTTCCTTTCTACGAATAAGGAATGGTATAATCACAAAAAAAAAAAAAACAGATTTCGACCTAAATTTCTATTTTACGATCACCCAATTTAAATTTCATAAAGTTTTTCCGGCACATTTGTACATGCATATGTACTCAAGAACATATAGGTGACCCAAATATCCATTTTGAACGCCTCCTCAGTTAATTATCGCAAATTCTCGCGTAAACTTGCGTCACTCAAAAACGTTATGAAATAGTATGTTAAAAACACATACGTACGTAGTATGATCTAAAAGTTCAGGGACAAGTTGTATAAAACCTTACCCTGAATAGTTCACATTACCGAAGCACATCTATCAACAAAATAGTCACCTTGGACGACTATGCACTTCTGCCAACGTTCGTATAGCTTTTAGAAGCACTCCTGTGGAAGACATTTTTCGCAACCTCCTGTAAGGCCTCTTGCGCTGCTGCTTTAACTTCATTGTGGGGAAGAAGGCGAGTTTCATGTTGAGGCTTAGCTCCGAGTGACTTTTACTTGTTCCCAGCCAAAAAAAAAAAAAAAAAAAAAAAAAAAAAAAACATTTGCATGGACGTCGCTTTCTTCCGTCAGGAGAAGATAAAGCTGCATCATAGGAAGTAGCGAAAAACGGCTTCTAGGACTGATTTCCGAAGTTTCATGAATACTGGGAGAAGTACATAGTCCCTCAAGGTGACCTTTTAAAGGTGAACGTGCTTCGGCATTGTGAACTATTTTGAGTAAGGTTCTATACAGCTTGTTCCCGAACTTTTGGATCGTATTACGTACAATCTGTATAGGGTGTAGTTATGCTTCTCCTTTTTTGACTGCTGTGTGATGAAAGAGAAAGAACAACAGCCAAAAAAAAAAGAAAAGAATGAAAAAAAAGGAAGAAAAACAAAGAGACTGTTTAATAACCAATAGATTTTTTTTTTAAATTGAACATATAACTAAGATTTCAGTAATATTGTAATAATGTATGGATTTAGGTACACTAAAAATAGTTTTAAAACATTAAATTATGTTATTTAATCATTCAAAAAAAAGTAATAATAACAATAAAAAAAAAAATAAGAATAAAACTATGAAACCGTCAACAAATTACGCAATTAAAGTGGAAAGATAGCACGTAGACATTTTTTAGTCATCAAATTAAACAAAAAAGGTATCAGATAAATTACAATATTAAATCATAATAGGAATATTTTTGTACTTATTTAAAATTTATGAATAGAAAAGTTTGCATTTTTCATAAAAGCTATCATAGTGACATACATTTTGCTGAAAAACGAAATAGCCATGAAAAGAGCGAGGTTCTTAAAACGCAGCTACAAAAAAAAAAAAAAAAAAAAAAAAAAAAAAAAAAAAAAAAACTCAATATTTACACCAAGTTAATAACCGGAATAAATATACTACTTGATCTGATGTTTGCACACATAATATTGAACAATTTGATTGTTTAATCTTTTATGAAGCTTTATAAACAAGTTCAAATTAAATTTTTAAATTTAACAATAATTTTCTGAAATTTTTTTTAAAAAATGCATAATAAAAAATCCTTGAAACTTTTCTATAAAAAACGAAAATAACTGATTCATTGATTTTATATAAATACATAAAAATCGTTACTCACAACAGAAAAAAAATCGATCGCTATTAATGATGCAAAAAAGAAGGCGCATTACGAAATATAGGTGAAACAAGTATGAGAAATACGCAAAATGACATTTCTTGACCAAAATAAATAATCGCTCTAAATATTTAAGAAATGCTTGAAACGACGAGGGATGGTTTGGGGGGGGGGGGGGGTCACCCTCTGATTTTGGAGTAACTCACACTTTGGCCCCCAACTTAGGCCTCATTTGTTTAGTACAGAACCGCTACCACCAACGCCTCGGAAGAGTTTCTGAATCTACTTCAGCACTTCTGAAGAAAAAATTCAAAAGTCCCTTGGATTTTCGAATTATGTCACCATTCAAAACGTCTTTAATCAATTTCTTACATTGATGCTCTAAATTCTTTCTAAACAATAGATAAAGTTTGAATAAAAAAAATATCTAAATATTGTTAATTTAAAGAACTCAGAAGTACAACTAGAGTTTAATTTCAGAAATTGAGGTAGTGGGAGGAGGGGCACGCAAGTGTTCTCGGAAATTCAAAAAATAGTCGTAAAAAATCGAGTTCAAAATAATCATAAAAATAGAGCTGAAAAAACCTTTTTAAACTTGCACCCGAGTTTGTTTTGACGTGCAGTGGCGGATTTAAAATATAGCAAATGTTGCAAATGCACGAAAGGCCCCATAACTATAGGGACACCGTCGGAGTTACAAAAATGCTTATGATAAATGTTTTACAACTTCTGTGATAGAGAAATGGGGCCCCAAAATGTATTTCGATGGGCCCCAAACTTGTAGCTCCGCCGAAGCGATACAGAAAAGACTGCATTAATGTGATTCATATTAAAAATATCGAAAAATTAAAAATTACCGTCGGTTCAACGGGAATCTACCAAAATGACACAAAAACCGGTTTTGCCATGTCATATTTGTTTCCACGGTTTCCAATGCGGCAATGTATCACCAAATGATCGTCAGTCTGAGACACTATATTAGTTTTACATTGAAATAAGTAATTAATAGCTACAAAAAAAGAGTAAACCGGCTTTTCAGAACACCCAATCGAAGACAAAAAGGGAAGCGCACAACTAAAACGTACGCACACCCCGCATGCGAAAACCTAACCTTCTACAGCTTACCATCTTTGAGTTATGACTTATGAGAGATATATACGTACATCCAACTGCAAGAAACAACGCAATAATTAACTTGTTTGGTACCTGAATGTAGTATTAAAAACTCTTTCAAAGGTGACTAAAATAGAAATTCATACTGAAATTTAAGTAAACAGTTTTAAACTCCCAAAAATCAAAAACTCCCTTTACTTTGTATTAAAAAGTAAAAACAGTAAAGGTCCTTTAAAAAAAAAACATCGGCCTATTCCATCGGCTTTTTGATGTATTTTAAGGCCGATGGGCCGATGTTTCCTGCAAGTTAGCATCGGCCGCCGATGCCGATGCCGATGGCTAAATTATTGAACCATCGGCGCCGATGCATCGGCCAGGCCGATGCATCGGTCGAGTCCTACAAAATATCTCGCAAATCGCAATTGCTTACTTATTATACCAAGAAATTTTTCAATTAGGTAACAACTAGAAACTTAAATGTCAAGTATTTCCATTTAAATAACGTAATTTGGTTGTTTCTATCAGTTAAAAGTACTACTTTTAGTCACTGAAGTTGGTAGAATGGAGCGAGGAAAATCTTTACTTTTCAAAACGTTTAGTTTTTAATATTTTTTTAAAAGTCCGTTTTTTGAAACAAGGCGTGGCAAAATTTTGAAATGTGCGTGGCAAAATTTGGATTTTGAAACAAGGCAAATAACATGACGTCACAAGTGATGATCTTCGGTGCGCACTCCACTGGCGCGCTGAATGCTGACGCTTGCTGTCTAACGCGTTTCCAGCTTATGATGATTCGGAAGCGAATTAAATACAATTGCGTTCTACGCTTGCTATTAACCATACCGTTGCCAGTACATGTCAGTAAAGATACGAATTAAATATTGCACTCTGCGCTAATAGCATCAGTGAATGGCATTTCATCATTTGTGATTTCATGAGCAGAAGCGTAAAAAATGAAATTTAATCTGTGCAACGATTAAAATAATTTTAAAAAATATTAAACTTTGTCAAATTATTTAAAAAATGGCCAAATTCCATGTTTTTAAGCATGCTCTTTCAGAAAAAAATATTAAAATTTCGGAAACGAACCCATTAGAAGAAAAAACATTTCTCCACAAAAAATCATTTAGGAAAGCAGTAAGAAAAGAAAAAAATAAATAAATAAAATCCCACTAAAAATTGTTTTTAAATCCTTGTTCATCAATCTGAAACAGAAGTTCTAATTACACTAAACATTTTTAAAGCAATATCAAATTTCACATCATTTTGCAAGGTTTCGAGAAATAAAGCATTGTGAAGAGCTCATACTTCGATAAAGCAGAGCAAAAATAATTGATTAACAAATAAAAAAAATGCTCGAAAAGTTGGAAACAACCAAAAAATGCGCCAGTGTTGTTGACCCCCCCACAAGTTCAATGACACAAATCCCCCCCCCCAAATTTCAACCCTTTTCGCCTTTTTTATTTTTATTCTTAGTATTCTTTTTTATTTTATTCACTAAAAAAATATTATTTATTTATTTATTTAAATTATTTATTTATTTATTATTATTTTTATGATAGTTATGTGCTACACCAATAACACACACACATGCACATAAAATAATTAAACAAATTAAATGAAATTGAAATAAAATAAAATAAAACAAATAGTTTAAATTAAAACTAAATAAAAAAAATTTAAATAAATGTTTTTTTTTTTTAAATCTACCACAAAAATCTTGATGGCGAAACGTGCGACATAATCCCCCACTGTGGGCACCCCTGAAGTGTACAACACACCAGGGGCTCAGACATAGATGGTTCGTACGGGGAGCAACTGCCCCCTCACTTTCAGAAGTAAAGGGGCCTTGCCCCTCCCCCTTTCCAGAGTTGAAAAATAATGAGCGTTTGAAAAATGATTTTTTATAAGGTGGATTGATTTATTTTACGAAAGTAAGAACTAAAATTTCCCCAAAATAAAATGAACTTTTCTTCTCTTATTTCATAAGAATAGAACTTTAAAATGGAAGGAGAAAGTCTACGGAGGCCATTCATCCCGATTTTTGATGCCATGTTCCATATTTTTAACCGTTTTTGAATCTGTAATGTTAAAATCAAGTAATGTTGCACAATACATTTCGTTTGACCCTCCCACTTTTTTAGTACACCAACCGCCAATGGGTCAGCTACTAGAACTCTTAGTTTTAACCAAGATTTCCAATCCTAAGTCGGACCAGGGGCGTGCACGGGGAGGGGGGGGGCGAGAAGAAGGGACACGCTGTTGGCCCGTGCCCGAGCCTGAAGGGAGCCAGTATTTTTTATAATAGGGGTAAAATATAGGGGTAAACAAAATGGAGATGGGCCGGGAAAAGTTATTTGTTTATGACTGACCCCAAAATTTCTGTGCACACCCCTGAATCGGGCAGCTTATATTCATGTTCAGACTGTTAAGACCCCCCTCCCTCCCCTCATCATGGCAAATTCTGGCGACGCTAGTGCGCGAAATATAGTCAAATCTATTTTTGAGCAATCATGATTGCTTATTGTTCTCACTTGACCGTCCTTGGCGTTTGGTTCATTTTTCAGCTTGAACCAGGAGCCTCTGCAGCACCACCGCCCACCTGCCTCTGGTCATGAGCACTGTCCCCCGGAATCCGCTGCTCCTGGTCGATGGTGTCCATGTCCTATACACATGCACGCTCATACACATGCACACTCACACACATACAAACTCACACACACGCCTACGTACATACAGACAGATCTACGCACACACAAAAGCATACACATGCACGCACGCGCGCCTACACACACCACTATACACACGTAACCGCCCAGGAGGAGGGGCAGGTTTGGGGGGACAGGATTTGAATTCAAAATTTCAGAATTCAAATTAATATTTTATTTTAAAATTTTTTTCCTGTTTCAGAGCATCTTCATCATCTCATCGCGACCGCGTACTAAGTGTAACTTTTAAATTCACACATTACACATAAGACGGGCTCTTTATAGGGGTAAGGAATATTTCAAACCACACCCCATGGAACAATTACAGGGCCTCTTTCCTTCCGGGACAAAGCGAATGAGAGAGAGCATGAATGGAGTACTTTTACTCTGGTGGGAAAAAGGCCCAAGAAAGTGAAGAGCCCAGCCAAGCATTACCGAAGAGGGATAACCGGAAAACGGGGCCAAACAGTGGTGGGAAGCTGAGCAGGGTGAGAAACGAAATGCAGAGCTCCCACATACGCCATGTTGGACCACTCAAATTTTTTCCCCCCTGTTTCTCTTCTTTTAAAACCGAAAATTGCACTAACTTAACCGCTTCATTACCATTGTCAGGCCCTGATTCCAGGAAAAGTGCCCCACTTGCCCCCGCTGTTTGGAGATCCGAAATATTGCAGAAAAATGCAGTATTTGCTTGTGCCGTGTTTGTATGCTATTACACAATCTGAAGTGAATTTTTCTTCAAATATGAATACATATATCTGCTACATTTCACGCTGCTATTTATTGACGAAGTTAAAAAATATTCCTTTTTATTTAAATTAGCACGGTTATGTTCTTTAGTATTTCATCTACTAGAAAGTCGCCCGTCAAGGTATGACGGGTGAAAATTGCTCCTGCTCTTCTACATTTGAACGAAGCAATTGCCTGTTTGGAGATTATTTTGATACTTGAAAATTTAACCCTTAATCCAGTGTATTAACCCTAAACTCCAGTGGATAGCGTTAATTTTCAACCACTTTTTCGTTTCTTCATTCCCCTTAGTGCCACAGTCCCCTTCCCACAATCTTACCAATAAAACAGTTTAGTTACCGGATCAAGTTCAGCCTTGTCACAATAAAGCCTTTCCCTGCATGTTAAACATTGCCAAAACATACTATCAAATTATCATGCGGTGGCGCGAGTTTCATTGTTGAAACACGCGGGTTACTCGATCATCGGCTATTATTTATATGAGGATACTTCAGTGAATATGTTTGAAATTTACCTCTTGTTTTGATAAAATTTATCACAGAATATCAAGGTTTCAACTTAGAGCACACTGAAAATTTTGACTTTAAAAGCAGGGTTCATATGCTCTGTGGCGTATTATATGCTCTCTTTTCACAAGAGTCCATGCATATTTAGGAGTATCATGTACGATTTCTCTATTAAATATCATGAGCACTAAATTCACATGGAGTTACATATGTGTATCAGCTTTCGTTCGATTTCATGCAATATATATGTTTCTTTGCGTTAGCACGGCTATAAAAATTTGATCAAGCACAAACAGACACACAGACGCACACAAAGACAGACAGACAGAAACATTTTCCAAAAATGGTCAAATTAGATTCAGCACATCACAACACGAGTAAACCAGTAAAAATTCAAAACTTTTCCCGAATCCAATACTATATTACATATAGAAGAAAGTAAAATTACAAAAATAGATTCGCAGGATATTTTGCTCGAATTGAGAAGTCTAAAATGAATGCCCAAAATTGTGGTCAAGTGACGGGTAAATTTCATTGCAATAAGAAGGATCAAAAAAGATCCTGGAAGAAACTTTTTTGCTTTGGAAATAAGAAGAGGAATGTGGGGCAAAGTGAAATGGTTAAGGTAACTTACGTTTTACAAAATGAACCAGTGGGAAATTTGTTTGAAAATTTCAGTACATAAAGAAAGAACAATATATTTTACAATAAAACTTGTAATGAAACTTTATTTTTTATTTTTGGCAGTAACTTTGGACCTCCAAAAAAAGTTGGAAAATGCTCACTTCTTTTTTTCATGCGACAAAGTGAAATATAAAATATTTTTCCAATGAAATATTTTTCATTCGATTATTAAAGATATTTTTTATCAAACAAATGAGTAAATTAAAGAATGAATGAATATAAAAGGAAATGAAACAATAAACGGACATATAAATAAGTAAATAAATGAGAAAAAAATAAATCAGTTAAAAAAATAAAGAATGAATAAGAAAATAAGGGGATGAATGAATAAATAAGTGTATCATTAAATGAAGGAATGTAAATAAAGAAATTAATAAATGATAACGTAAGTGATTTGAAAAAATATTGAATAAGTAAATGAAATGAACTATTTCACTTTGCCCCGCATGCACTTGACCAACTGCACAAAGCATTTAAAATACAAATAAGCTAAATATTAAACAAATAACTACTGCATTGAATATTGGTAGATCTCAATTAATACTTAAAATGTTAAGAACAATATTTTTATCATTTAATAACAACACAAATAATTTTTGACCAGCAACAAAATATTAGAATATGAGTATAAGTTTTTGAAAATTGCTTGTATTATCATATTTTTTGATTTTCAGATGTAATTTATTCTTGACTGGAATACACTACACATGTTACTACATATTTAAAATCTTACTAGATTTGTGACGCTAAAAGTAGAGTAAATATTTCACCATTTTACTTTGACCCGTCTTCCCCTACTTTCACTGGGTCAGCAAATTTTTGTATTTTAGCTTTCAATAATTTGCGTATCTTCATATATAGCGATTTCACTGATCGAGTAACGCTCCTGACGTTACCAACGATGAAACTCGCGTCACGGCATGATAACTTGATGATCTTTTTTTGGTAATGTTTGACAGGTAGGGGAATGCTTCATTTTGACAAGGCTGAACTGGATGCGGTATCTTAACTGTTTTACTGGTAAAACTGTCATTTAAGGAGAATAAAGAAACGAAAAAGGGGTCAACAATGAACGCTATCCACTGTAGTTTAGGGTTAGTCCACTGGAGTTAAGGTTACAATTTCAACTATCAAAATATCACCAAACAGGCAATTGCTTCATTCAAATGTAGAAGCTATTTTCACCCGTCATACCTTGACGTTCGATTTTCTAGTACATAATAAATATTTATGGAAAGCTGTGACCAAGTATGTCCACTCTTGCTTTTATCCTCCACTTTCTTCTTTTCCATTTAACCTGACCTCCGCAAGAGGATCTTCAGTCGCGTTCACAGCGAGGCAGCGACAGGTCAATTTTGACCCAGTCTTTGCCGAGACAATGTTCTCTAATAGTTATTTATTTATAACTCGAAGACAATGTTAATAGTGATTTGAATACTTCGTGAGATTTGATGAAAGTCAAGAGAGCTCAAACGCAGGAACACGAGAGGTAAATATGTTGGAATGAAGAGCAATGGTCTAAGTGCGTTATTTAAATAATAGCCAGGAAGATGGTTTTTTTAACAAGGAATATTTCTCTTTAAATCCTAATAATACATTTTATTGGTAGGGGAGACTAGGGATACTTGATCCCTCAGGGATACATGATCCCATAGTCAAAAATGTGCCAAAATCATTAAGGAGAGATTTGAAACCTGACAATTATATTAAAGTTATACTTGTACATAAAAACTGGCAACAGTTTGTTTTTTTCAGCCATTTTGTTTTAGTTCAAGAAATGATCGTCTGAATGTGACAAGGGAAACTTTTTTTAGGAAAGCATTCCAAAGTTTACACTATCCGTTAAATAGAACTTAAAAACAATTCCGAAGTGTAATGTTAAAGTATAGAGACTTTAATAATTGAGACATATTTTTAGTAAATTGCCACTGATTGTTAATAATAGAACAAGTATGTTTGTAAAAATTGCATATTAGGGATACTTGTTCCCTTCGTTTAGAGGGATACATGATCCCATGGATCAAGTATCCATATGACAATAATATAAGCACAATGAAAACAATCTAAATGTCAACTTATTTGACAGTAACTTTAAACATTCAAAACCATGTTGACATAATAAAATTTATCATAGTTTGAGTGATAGATTTAAACAACCACTACTGTAAATACGCTAAACAATTGAAATATCAGTTCGCACTTGTAATCCACATAATACCTCAAACATATAAACATAACCTAACTCTACTGATAAATTATGTTCTGATCAGCCAAATGAGCTTGAACAAGTTGAAATAGATGACAAATCTTTGTTTGAAAGAAAAAATAAATGATTTTACTATAGTTAGATTTACAAAAAAAAAAGCCCATTATGCCCATTATGTTACCCATTATGTTGAGCCATTAGCGGATAGAATTCCAAGTTGGATGTCTAGAGTTTAAAATAAGTTTTCTGAAGCGAAAAGGTAATATGTTTAATCAATCTATTTTTCTACAAAATTGACAAAATGTGTTAAGCTGCACTCATCCAGTTGGGTTTAAGCGAAACTTAAAGAACTACAACAAACGAATTGTTTGCATTTGACTTCTCAGGTTTTGAAAACATATAAGCTAGACTTTCTTTTTTATGAGTACATTTTGATACTTACATTTTTCTTCCCTCTTTTTAAAAATTAATTCTAATGATGAAATTCTTAATTTAATTATTGCAAGACAAGAAGCAAATAAGATTTTTGTGCTTTTCATCCCATTTTTTATTTGTTGTAATTTTAGTTTCATTATGCTACTTAAAAAAAAAAAAAATTGTTAGTTTTATTTATAAAATATTGTATTGTTCACAACTGTATTGGATAATAAGTAACTGATCGAAAGAATCATAAGTTCATGAAAGTTGTGTACATTTTTTTAAATGTCAAGAGAAATTTGAAACTATGTTATTTTGTGTTCACATTATTATAATCCAATAAAGAAAATTAGAAATTGTGTGTTTTTTTAGAAACATTATGTAGAAAACTAAAATCAATAAATAAATCGTCGATCTAATGAAAAGTCTATGAATTTTCTCAGTGGGATCAAGTATCCCCGATGAAGGGATTACTGTCAGATAGAGGAAAATATTACTTTTGTTCACGTACTTTTAAACTTTTAATAAAAAAAAAAAAAAAAAAAAAACTGATATTTTAAAGCAGAGAAAAAAATTGAAAACTAAAGTGGGGATCAAGTATCCCCAGTCCCCCCCCACCCCCCAAAAAAAGCTTATTATTCAGAAGCTAGAAAGTTGCCCGTCAAGGTATGACGGGTGAAAATTGTTTATTGAAATTTTAAACTTAACTTCAGTGGATTAACCTCCTAAACTCCAGTAGGTAGCGTGCATTGTTGACCATTCTTTCGTTTCTTCTAGAGCCGCAAAATAGATAGGCCGGCGCATCAGCTTAAGTTTAGCCATTTTGGATCGGATTTTTCATTGTTGCGGAGATAGGGTTACTAGAGAAAAGTTTCATGTTTTGCCAAATTAGCCAAAATAATATTTTATTTAATAAATAATTTCGTGCCACTAATAATTGTCCCCAGAGAAAGCTCAAGAAACGATAACTTGCCAGAAAAGACAACCACTCAAACACGCGCTCCGATCCAAAATGGCTGATCTTAAGCTGATGCGTCAGTTCTTATAAAAAAGGTGCCTTAGTTTCTTCATTCCCCTGAAATGACACAGTCTTACAGTAAAACAGTTAAGTTACCGGATCGAGTTGAGCCTTGTCACAATAAAGCCTTTCCCTGCATGTTAAACATTACCAAAACACATTATCAAATTATCATGCCGTGGCGCGAGTTTCATTGTTGAACTTTGCGCGTTACTCGATCATTGGCTATTATATATATATGAGGATGTAAAACCAACTACATAGGCGGCTCGTACGAGGGGGCAATGGCGTCAACTACCCCTCACTTTCAAAAGCAAAGGGACTTTGCCCCTTCACTTTTCAGAGCAAAAATTAATGATCGATTGGAAAATAATTTTTTACAGAGTGGATTCATTTCACCAATATAAAAACTGAAAATTCCAAATAGATAGGCTTTTTTTATGTTTATTTCATAAGAATGAAACTTCGAATTGGAAGGGGAGTCTACGGCGGACATCCGTCATGATTTTTGAAGCGATATTCTACATTTTGAGAGGACATTTAATTAGTAATGTTAAAATCCAATAATATGGGCCAAATTTATTTTAAAAAGAAAAGAAAGAACGAAAAAAAGAGGGGGGGGGGGAATCAGCTAAAACGCATCCCCCACCCTCAACACTCCGCGCCTTTTTTGACCACCCACTTTTTGGTGCACTAGCCGCCTATCACCAACTAGCTGACCCGTGCGAAGCATGCGTCAGATGGAATATAAAAAACGCAGCTTCTGAAGTATTTTTTTGAATAATAGCCAAAATGTAACTTGTGTGTTTGTATTTATGATTCGCTAATAGCGGCGTAAGAATCTTTAAAATGATACCTTGCTTTTGAAGACTTATGAAGCATTAGAGAAGTTAATGGCGCATTCACAAAAAACACCTTTTATGATTCAGATACTGCGATTTACCATGTCAAAAAAAATTAAAAATTAATTTGAATTTTGACATCTGGAATTCAAATTATGTTTTTCGCAATCACGAGTGTGTGTGTGTATGTAGGCGTGTGTGTTTGTGCCTGTGTGCAGGTATGAATGTGTGGGTAGTTGTGTGTATGAGTGTTTGTGGTGGGGGGGGGGGGGATGTGTATGTATGTGTAGGCATATGTGTTTGTGTCTGTGTGCAGGCATGAGTGTGTGGGTAGTTGTGTGTAGGTGTGTGTGTATGTGTAGGTGTCTGTATGTATGCGTGTGTGTGTGTTTGTGTGTATGTATGCGTGTAAGTGTAGGATATTGAAGCAACCTGGAGATGGCTTTCGCTAGAGGAGCAGCATCGTGAGGAGCCGGTCGACGGTGATGCTGCAGAGGGTGCTGGCGGGAAAATAAAATGATAGCACATCAAAACAGTCAAATGAAAGCAATAAGCAATCGTGATTGCTCAAAAAAAAAAAAAAAAAAATCTGATTTTAATGCAACAACACAAAAGTGACTTAGAATCCTGTCCCCAGCGGGATAAAGTTCATGGAAATGTGGATCAGAAAGAATTCTGCTGAAAAAAAAAAGTTATTAAACCCCTTTTTTTTCAGCCCATGGGGATTCGAACTCACGATTCTCGCATGATTAATCCAACGTTCTACCCATTTGAGTCGATGAGTCTCCGTTTTGCGATGCTATGGATTAAAGCAATGAGTAATAAAAAACTGAACAAATCATTTTTTTTCAGACAAAACAACCAAAATGTGAATTCTAACTTAATTTTTCGCCAAAAGCGGTGAAAAATATCTTTAAAATGCCTTATTTGTGAAGTTGATTAAGTCTTGAGGAAATTATGGCGTTTCCACAAAAAAAAAAAAAAAAAAAGTACATAGTAGGTCCCGCTTTGAAAATTATAATACGTAATTTATACAACTTGAGAAATTAAACCTTTGTTTTGGCACCTTTGTTTTTAGTTCATAATTTTTTATTTAGTCCATAATATGTAGTGGATTCCTTGCTGAAGGTATTTTGAGAAGACTTTTCTAACGGTTTTTTTTTCCCTCCTCAATTAACGTGTTTGACATAGTCAATATTTATCAATTTCTTGTCGTCCGCAGTGATTATTGTTTTGTTGTTATTTAATTTAATTATCGACTGTTTGTAGGTAATGGAAGAAATTAGATAGAGTAGTGGAAATATTTTGATGGAATGTGAATGTTGTTTTTCCCGCCCGTTGTTGCCGAAAAAAAACTATTTTGCATTATTGCTTTAATAATTGTTTTCATTTAATTTTTTTTAGCGTATTCCAAGTTTTTCTCAGCAAAAATAGAAACGAAAGCTGATTACTATTACTTGATTATCCGGGGGAAATTATTCGATTACGCGGGGATCTCTAACATTTCGCCTATGGTGAAATATTCGGTTCCGGGAGGTTTTATTCGTATAAACGGGGTAATCGTTTATCTGATACCTGATTAAGCGGGGCTAACAGTATTCACAAAAGCTTGTGTGAAAGCTTTACAGTTGTTCTGGTGCACAGTTTTTTATTTAATAACAGCGTTAAATTTAATAAACTATGGGATGACGTAACTAGTGTACAGTCTGGGTACAGTTAAACTGAGAGAAACATGCCATCTAATGTTTAAAGGGTACTGAATTACTATTCGGAAGGGCCCCTGCTAAGCACACACGACATACATATACAGTGAAACCTGTGTAAGTTGACCACTCGCGGTGCAGTACTTTAGTGGTCAACTTAGACAGGTGGTCAACTTACAGAGGGATTGTTACAAGATTCTCAGCTGAATTTGATGCATATTGGTGGTTAAGAAAGCGACAGGTGATCAACTTTACAGGTTTCACTGTAATTTCAAAAATATCTGGTATATACCGGTGGTAGAGTCTTAACAAAATGGGGTGTGACTTTAGAGTATACGAATTCTGGATTTTTTGAAAAGATTTTGGTCCTGATTTCAGGAGGGAAGGCGCGAATGCTTGGAGTGCAAATGTTGCTATTTGATGGCACAGTACCTTGAAAATAATTTGGCCTTGATTTCAGGAGGGAAGGCGGGAATGCTTGGAGTGCAAATGTTGTTATTTGATGGCACAGTATCTTGAAATTTTTAAAAAATGTGCAAATAAATTATAAAACCATCAGTATCAATGATCAGCACTCAAGTAAACAAATGTAGCTACAGTAACACCTGTAAAGTTGACCACCTTTGTAAGTTGATCACCTGTCTATCTTGACCACCAATACGCACCAAATTTGGCTGATAATCTTGTAAAAAACCCTTTGTAAGTTGACCACTTGTCTAAGTTGACAACTTAAGTATTGCACCGCGGGTGGTCAACTTACACAAGTTTCACTGTATTAATTTGCGAAGGAGAGATTGCTATATTTCATAACTGTTGGTTAAGAAAATGGAAATGGGTACATATTTTCGACAACTGGCGGTTTCGGCGTTGACTATTCACAAAATTCCTTTTCTTTCTCGCGCAAACTTATAATTATGAATTCTTTGTTGGCAGGATAATTTGTCTTTTATTGTGCTGAGCTTTGAACAAGAGCAAAACGTGAGAATGAACCCAACGACCTTCACTTTAGGTTAAGAGAGCGTCGGCCGTTTTTCGGCAGGTGCCTGTTATGCTTCTGTTCACAAAATTGGGAAAGTTTCTACTTCGAAAACGAGAACTCTAGGAGAAGGAGGAGGACCCGTGAGAGTTTTGGGATCATTTCGTGACTCACGAATATTGCTTTTCGTGTAATTTCGCAAATAGAAGTGTTTAAATGCCCTTCATTACAAAACTATTTCATGGGTTTGACTTGGTGGGCGGCTGTGTCGATAGTTGCAAAATGAGGTGATTGTGGCTTCGATTCTTGAAGTCTGCTGAGATTGATTGGTTGCGTTGTTACAATCACGCCATCGGCGGGAATAGTTTCTTTTATTTTTCTTTTTTTATAGTGAATTTAGACTTCATAAGTTGGGTTGGGTTAGTTTGCATAATCTTATATAACAAAAACTGAGCGTATGTATCTATGTATGTACCTATCTACCTATGTATCTATGTTGCCATCTATATCCCAGTTACTTCTCCCGAACGACAGTGAACTAACTGACCATCGAACCAGGTATCGATGGATTCATAATCTTCCCATCTTTATGTTTGATTATTTAACATAATCCTCTGATACTAATTAGCGGATATATCAGTTAAAAACTATTAATTATGACACGTAGATTTCAACATAACATTCCTATTTTTCAAAGGCTTTTCTCCAATCAAGTTATTATAAAGTGCTTCATCTCAACTTTCCGCAACAATGCTTTTATTAAAATTTATAGCGGTGAAGAAAATCATTGCAGACGAAAGATCTGTTGCCATTTTTGTTTCTCAAATATGAACAAGAAAAATTCTTGCTTTTGTTTTAAAGTTTTTTTCTGTAATCGGGGGATTAAAAATATATACTTTTTGGTTATTTTTCCGCAATCTGCCGCAAAATTTCACTATTTTTTTTTGTTCAAGCCTGAGTGTTGAACACACGTCACTTGACATAACTTTTATTTTCGAGGTTTACCGTGCAAAGCCGAGTGACGCAGCTAGAAAATAAATGAAATCTCACAGATCATTATCGACTCCTTTTGAATCACAATTTTCTTTGTCCTTTATATTCATAACACCAGCCGACCACCTTGTCTGGTGGTCAGAGAAGCCTGACTATGGATGGGGAGGTTCTGGTTTCGCATCCCGGTTAGGGGTATGGATGTACTTTCTATCCTTGTCGTTTGTTTGTGTGGATGTGTTGTGTTGTCAATGGTTGCCTACTTTATAAACGAGTCCTTATGGCATGTGTGTACTGTGGAAGTCGGACTTCACATCAAATTACAGTACATTTGGAAAAGTGGAGCAGCGCACCTCAAAAATTTCTAGCCTAGCTGGCAACAATAACAGTCACAACATCATTAGGGCCGTTTCCATGGACAATTTCGACCCCGGAAAAAAAACTACTTTTCACCGCATTCCGGTTATTTGCGGGGTATATGTGGATTTTTTCTCCTCCTGCTTGCTTGCGGGAGCAAAGCGGAATTTTACCCAGAATGCATAACGCGAAACAAGTTCGTCTACTAGCCGCTAAGGATGCAGGGTAAAAACTGATTTTTGCGGCATAATGGAAAACTTCTTTTTACATGGAAACGGGGAATTTTTCAATCTTTTTTTGCGGAGCCAGAGCGGGGATTTACCGGGTCGAAAAGTGTGTTGTAAACGCGGCTATTAAGTAGCAAGGTGCATAATAATGCTATTGGTGTGTGTGGGGGAGGATGTACAAGGGTTTCTTGAGAGCTCTTTAGAGTACCTCTTAAAATTGTTCAATGCAACCCTTTGTACTTCTGACTCCTATGTCGAGCGGGACTAGACATTAGTTTTTATCACAGGAGCTCCTTTGTTGAGTGTGACTGGATTTCAGTTTTTGTATCGGTAGTTCCTCTACAGGAATGTATCTAGGCGGAAACGCCGCGAATCTTAGAGAAAAGGGGGGAAAATCTTGTTTCTTGATCAAGATCCCTCAACCTCTAAGATTCGCAGCGGTCCCGATCTAGGGGAATGGATTTGAGGATATATCCTTCCCTGAAACTCAAGAAAATTTCATTTCTTGACCATACCAAATGACTAAAACCAAACATATCCCCTCCGATTTTTTTCAATGCCTACATCACTGCTATTTTCTCGAGTGTGACTTGATATCAGTTTTTATCACAAGAATTTCTTCGTAGAGGGGAAGTCGATATCACTTTTTAGTCTAATTTTCCGTAAAAGTAAAACAAGAAGTTCCGGTCAGAGCACCTTTTAAACAACGCAGCTTTTTTTTTTTAATTAAAAAAACCTTTTAATTGCTTTCAAAAAAAATGATAATTAAATCATTGTTAACTTTTCCTTCCGGGTAAAATAAAGAACCTCGGATTTTATTTTTCCTTCGTTGCCAAAAAATTTTATAAAAAATAAATACAAAAAAACATCAAATAAAGAAAAAATAATAAAATGTCCACATAAAGAAACAATTTCTTGCGCAGCTTTTTATGGAAAACATAAAGGACTTCGAATTCCGCTTTATTTACCGTTGCCAAAAATAGAATACTACATAAATTAAACTTTAAAGTAAATATAAAAACAAATTATGTCAACAATAATTATTATTCCACAGTAAAAACCAGGGCTGCGGAGTCGGAGTCGATTTGATTTTGAGGAAAATCAGTCGGGAGTCGAAGGTTTTAAATTTAAAAACTCGGAGTCGGTCATTTCCCGTCGGCGGAACTCTGCAAAAGCTTGCGGAGTCGCAGTGGGACTGATTTTGGGATAAAGGAGTAGGAGTCGAGAGTTGAAGAACCGAAGTCAGTCATTTTCTCTCCGAGTCTAAATTTCTCCCAAAGCAGCAGAGTCAGAGTCGGAGTCCGAATAATTTTGGAATACAGGAGTCGGAGTCGACAGCCCTAAAATTCTAGGAGTTGGAATCTGGAGTAGATTATTATACTATTTTCCCTACTACTCTCAGGGGAGCGCGCAGGGCGGAGGAGGGGGGGGGGAGAAGGTACATCTATTGGCCCGGGGCCGAGCCTGAAGGGGGTCCAATATTTTTAAAACTAGGGGTGAAATATAGGGGTAAACAATATGGAGGGGCCTGGAAAAGTCAATTGTGACCCCGAAATTTCTGAGCGCGCCCCTGCCTACTCCACAGCCCTGATAAAAACATTTGTGCTTTGAATTCATCTTATTTTGATTCAGCCATATTTATCTCTCACTAACGTGAATGTTAAGTCTACGGAATATTGTATTTTGATTTTTACTGGAAGCTTTTTTTTTTTTATTTCTTGAAACTAAAAATTGAAAATGCAGACAAAATCTACAAAATATTTTCAATTTTTTGGTGCCAAAAAGTAATTTTTCGCATTGTTGTTAGAGTTATTTTATTTTTTTTGAACTTGAATACCCTTAAAAAAGCCCGCTTTTAAGTTTGGCGCTAAAGTTTAATTTTTCTTGAACTGTTCAAAATTGAACGAAAAATTGTTCAAAAAAAAAAAAAAAAAAAAAAAAAAAAAAAAAAAAAAAAAAAAAAAAACAGTAAACTTTTGCGGCAGATTGCGGAAAAATAACCAATACAGGAAAAGCTTTTAAAATAAAAGCCAGAATTTTACTTGTTCATATTCGAGAACAAAATGGCAACAGATCTTTCGTTTCAATGATTTTCCTGACCGCTATAAATTTAATAAAAGCATTGTTGCGGAAAGTTGAGATGAAGCACTGAATAATAATTTAAATGGAGGAAAGCCTTCGAAAAATAAGATTTTATGTCGAAATCTAAGTGCCATAATTAATAGTTTTTAATTGATATCTCCGCTAATTGATACCGGAGGATGTTAAATGGGCAAAACTAAAGACGGGAAGATTACAAATCCATCGATACCTGGTTCGGTGGTCAGTTCACTGTCGTTCGGGAGAAGAAACTTGGACATAGATACATAGGTACATACATAGATACATACGGTCAGTGTTTGATTATATAAGATTGTTATGGAAAGTTGAGATGATGAAGCACAGAATAATAATTTGAATGGAGGAAGGAAAGCCTTGGAAAAATAGGAATTTAATGTCGAAATCTAAGTGTCATAATTAATATATTAATTATGAATTCATCATTCATCATTTATGAAACGCTGGTATAGATAAATACTAAAACTGAAAAACTACGTACAAGTAAAAAAATATGTATATATTGAAAGTTAAAAACGCGAGGGCAATATCGTCATCACTAGGGCTGATACACCGATAACCGTCCTATATATATTATATATATATATATATATATATATATATATATATATATATATATATATATATATATATATATATATATATATATATATATATATATATATACTACCCGCGATAACTATATTTAGATTTCTATCCCACCGATATATCGTTTGAAAAAAAAAAAAATAATTATTTGAATTTTTGGCATCTTGAATTCAAATTATGTTTTTCGCAATCACGAGCGTGTGTGTTTGTGTAGGCGCATGTGTGTGGGTGCGTGTGTGGGTGTGTATGTATGCGTGTGTGTGCGTATTGTGTATGCAGGTGCTGTGTGTGTACGCGCGCGTGTGTGTGTAGGCGTTCGCGTGTGTGTGTATGTAGGCATATGTGTTTGTGTCTGTGTGGAGGCATGAGTGTGTGTATGTGTAGGAGTGTGTGTTTGTGTTTGTGCGCAGGCATGAGTGTGTGTATGTGTGTGTGTGTATGCGTGAGTGCGTCGGATATGGACGCAACCTGGTGTATCAGCCTAGTGGACGCAACCTGGAGACTTTTCGCAAGAGGAGCAGCATCGTGGGGCGATCGACGCTGCGTTGGTGCTGGCAGAGGGTGCTGGTGGGAAAATAAAATGATAGGAATTCAAAACAGTCAAATGAGAACAATACGCAATCGTGATTGCTCAAAAAAATACAGGACTTGATTACGTAGAAATTAAAATACTGACTTAAAAATATAATCTTCCATAGCTCTGTGTGATGGGTGAGTGTTTGAAATTTCAAGATATTTTCTGCATTTTTCAAACAGTTATTTGATTTTGAATTATAGAAAAAGAGAAAATTTCACAAGGCTTCCGAAGGTAAATGTGGGTCCCTTTGTCAGTTTGGTCTCGGATGCCCTCCCACTATAAAGTGTTCAAAACTTATACTACTGCGATTTAGAGCGGGGCCCTTCCAAAGACCGCTGCCTTAGTTTCTGATAAAGTTGACACGACCTCTTGTGGGCCCCTAAACGTGAATGTGTATTGATTAAGAAAGCATCTTAATACAAAAGTTAAAAATTAACAAATTGAGGTACCAACACGACTCATAGTTCAAATTAAACATAAACCATCGATATTGCGCTGAATAAAAAATTTAAGAAAAATATTGAACAGAAATATTTTTTATTAAAAAAAAACGAAAAAATCCTAATGAGATTACTAGATGGAGCGCAACTCATCTGTTTCACCTCTGAACGAATATAACTTTAATTCCGAAATTAAGAGGAAAAATATTAACGCCCTTCATTGAAACGATCTGACGAAATCTCGCTTCTCTGGCAACCCCGAATTGAATGAAACTGAACTTCCTAATTTCGCCTGAAAGCGGCACATACGCCGTTGACGGAACTTCTAGCGATTCTTTGCATGCGCGAAAACAGGGATTTTTATGTAAGTACGCGCATAAACCGCGTAAGTACGTGATCGCGTAAATACCGCGTACTACGTTACCTCGGCAGTTCATTGCAGCCCATATGTTTCGTATTTTTTGACTTTAGTTTAAGAGTCGTCAGCAAATACCGGAATTGAAAAAGTGAAGGAATTTTCGCACTTGTTTTTCGGTTAAATTGCTTGTGAAATAATGACATTGATGAGATAATTAATTCACCTAATAATATGGATTCTGTATTGGATCTGCTGAAGAAAAATTAATTGCATTTATAAAATCAATATTAAAAAATGCGTGTATCGTTAAAAAAACTAAAGTTTTAAATGTATTATATATTTTAATTAACCAAATAACGATTTTATTAATGCAAATCCAGTTCACGTTGAATTTTTGCAAAATTTTGCATAGAGGTCCCTTGATACTCAAAAAATCACATATAGGGCAGTTTTCGTTCGCAATCGGATCTCCTTTCCTCCCACCAGGGGTTTCTTTTTATGAATCCACAGTTTTGGTCGGACATTTGCCAAATTTGGCACTGCGGTTCTTTGATGGTCAGGAATTGCCATAGGGATTTTCGCCTACCTATGAAGAAAGGGGGGAGGGTGCGAATACACCTTACAAGGGGTTTTCCTTATGAAAATCCATTTTACGACGGATTTTTGCAAAATTTTGCATAGAGATCCCTTGATACTCAAGAATTAACAAATCGGGCAGTTTTCATTCGCAATCGGACCTCCCCCTTCTTACTAGGGGGGTTCCCTTTTGCGAATCCACAGTTTTCGTCGGATTTCTGCAAAAAAAATTGCAGACAGGTCCTTTGATGCTCAAGAATTCAATTAGGGTAGTTTTCGTTCGCAATGGGGGCCACCCTCTTTCCCACAGGAGATTTCTTTATACAAATCCACAGTTTTCGTCGGATCTTTGCCAAATTTGGCACAGCGGTTCCTTGATGGTCAGGAATTGTCATAGGGGTTTTCGCCTACTTATGAGGAAAGGGGGGACTGTGCGAATTCACCCCATAAGGGGTTTTCATTATGCAAATCCAGTTTTCGTCGGATTTTTTTTCCAAACATGGTGCAGCGGTCCTTTGATGCTCAGGAATTCACATAAGTTATTTTTCATCAAAATAAGGTGTATGGGGGCCATTTTGGGGGGTTTCGCCAGAAAATCCAGAATAATTACCAAAAAATTTAATAATGTCTAAATTTTAATTTTGAGTTATAAAATTGTGCTTTCTACACATTGACGAGAAATGTTTATGCTATTTTTTTCCTACTTTTTTAAACCTGATTGTTAAACATGTGTTACTAGACGAAACTTTTATTTTCGAGGTAGACCGTGCGACGTCGGGTAATGCAGCTAGTGACACATAAATTAAAGGTATATTTCATAGTTCTGTGTGCTTAATGAGTGTATGGTGTGATAGTTTCCAAAATTTACAGCTGCATTCTTTAAAGAAATTTATTATTAGTATTTTACTTAATGTTACTCAAAAAGTACATTCAAATTATTAAAACTGCTCAAATTGAAAGATTAAAACAGAATAGTGAATTGAATATTTAAAACTTTTTCGTTGCGCAGCACTTTTGTCATGCATTGAGTTACACCATTTGCACCCCCCCCCCCCCTCCAGGAAAGTTCTGAATTAGAGAAATAATTGTATTTATTATATTTGGAAATGTTTTTTGTTGTTTTTCGATATAAACTATGCTCTAAACTATAACCCTTGCACCCCTCCAAGAATATATAGATATATCGAAAGTATCGATATTTGGAGTGCGATATATCGCGGTATTAAAATTCTGATATCGTCTAGTCCTAGTCGGCACTAATGAATGTGAAAAATCGCCAATCGCGTTTTTCAAATTTTATGGTTTGTGATGTACTCAAAAAAGGCTACCTACAGGTGAAAACTCTTCAAACGTTATTTTTACACAAAGTTATCATAAAAATTAAAACATTGGAGAAAAAAAACGCGTCAGGTGGAAAAAAATATTGTTTTAGCTCTCCTGAAAATAGCCAATGTTTACATTTGTTAGCTTAGCATGTTGCCGGCAATATTATTAAAAGAATAATTTCACTTTCTTTGAAGAGAAGCAATACATTTCATGTTGTTACGAAACGTGTTAAAATACTCAACTATTAATAATTTTCTTGCAGTGCAGAATCTAGTGTCAGTTAGGCAAGTAACATTTCGATCGTGAATTTCTGTAAAACTGTCTTTTCTGCATCGGTATACAACAGACTAGGAAGTGTAAAACGCAAATGACTGAGCACATGCTTCAAGGTTACAAGAAACATCCAATAAAAAAATCTTTGTCGGATGTTTTTTCATCCATAAGCTCAAGTGTTTTGCATGTATACAGTGGTGCCCAACCGCATGTGACCCGCATGCACGCGGGTCACATGCGGCCTGCATTGCTGATTTATGAGACCCGTTGTTTTGTTCAATGTTACAAATCGAAAAGTACTTTTAGTGACAATGCCACAAATTTGGAACCAAATATTCAGAAATTGGTGTCTGAAAACATGCATCCTCATATATACAATGGCCAATGATCGAGTAACTCGCGAGTTTCAACAATGAAACTCGCGTCACGGCATGATATTTAAAAATGAATGAAATACTATTTTGAAATTCTGTATGTGTTCCGGCCGCAAGAGTAATTTTAATATGAGATGCGGCTCTCTGGCAGAAAAAAGGTTGGCGTTAGAGAAAAAGTAAAATACATACAATACATTCGCAAACATTTTCATACGACCACAAATGCGCCTGAAGTAATAAAAATCCATTAAACGGCCACAAAAGTTGAGTACGTAGCTGGTTAAAAAATGTCGGGGACTGTGGGGTCAGTCGGCAATCCAAATAGAACTCGTCCTTCGAGTTCCGTCCAGCAGTCGAGAAAGCGTGATATCCGGGATCGACCACCCCTGGCCAGCAACGGGCCTTCGAGCTACTCACGATAGCCCCGTTCATCATCCAACCCTCCCCCTCTCATCCGTTCTTTCCCTTTTAGTTTCGTTTTTGTTCTCGTTTTATTTTCATCACACGGAAACATTCATCCATTGATCTTTAGCTTGAATTCTGAACGATTTCGTTGATACATTTAAAATTCATTTATACACATATACAGAGAGAAAATTAACGACTGTCCCCAGTGGCGCAGCGAAAGAGGGGGGAGGGGGGGGGGGGTGAAAACACCCCACAGAGCCATTAGTTTTAACTTAAATGCGAATTCTAATACAGTAGTTTATGCATATGAAAGAGCTGTTTTGATCAAAAAATTCCCTTCAGATGGTATTTTTGATCAAAAAACCCCCCCAGAAGGTATTTTTGATCAAAAAACCCTCCAGAAGGTATTTTTGATCAAAAAAAAGAAAAAACCCTCCAGAAGGTATTTTTTATCAAAAAACCCCTCCAGAAGGTTTTTTTTTAATCGAAAAAACCATTTTCAGAAGGTATTTTTTACCGAAAAACCGCCTCCAGAAGGTTTTTCTGGCTGCGCTAGTGCCTGTCCCAAAAATAACGGCAATTACAGGGAAAAAAAAGAAGAATCTGTTTCTGCGGGAACTAGAATTTCTTTAACTTTGTAACAGAGTTATCACTAAATGTATATGGCTGTAATTCTTTTCAAAAATTGATGCAAGAAACAGCATAATTTTAAAATTTTAATCTGTTCCATAACGGCATTGGGAAAGTTTTCGTACTACCAGGGGGGTGTAGTGTGACCGTTGCATTTCTGTCGCATGATAAGAAAAAAGAGTATTATTCTGCATGAAAAATACAGTTAAGGAATAAAAATAACGCATTGCATTGTTTTTATTGTAATATTTACATAAACTTTAGAGAAAATGAGAGCTGAGTTTCATTTTGCAAATTCAAGGTTGCAAAAAAATCACGTTCGTCACACTATAGTAATTTAATTTCAAAATCCAGTTTACGTGATTTCTACTGTGTTTTATTGCATGAACATTACACAGAAGAAGAGATGTACCGAGTACTCGGTAACTACTCGGTCAATTTGCCGAGTACTCGGTACACGGCCATAGCTGCCAACCTCAAGATAAAAAAAATAGGAGCACTTAAGGGAAAAAATAGGAGCAATGAGGGTTAAAATAGGAGCACCAAATCGTGGCCTGTCCTAAACCTTCCTTCTGTACCGTAAGCTTCTATAAGTTCTAAGCACCCTTACAATGCGTTCCTGAATTTTCATGTTAGATTTTCAACAATAACTACAACCAAGTATAAGATAAAAATATTTTACATTAAAAAAGCATCATTACGTAAGTACATATTGAAAATTTAAAAAAAAAGAAAAAAAAAACATGATTACTGTTTGATTTAATAAAACTGCAACCCTTTTTAAAAATATTCCTTTATACATATCCTACATGTATTGAAAATGCATTCATAAGAACATATTGAAGATTTAAAAAAAAAAAAAAATAACACGATTACTTCTTATACTTGGAAGTAAAGCAACTTCATAGTAAAGGTCAAAACTTGGAAATCTTCTAAGTGGCCAGTGGCCACTAGACTCCAAAAACGTAGTGGCCACAACTGTCACCAAGTTTTGAAACACAAACTGGAGGGGAGATGGGGCAGTTTTTTACAACTTTCATGAAAAAAATAGATGAATAGGACTTCACACATTTTAAAATAGAGTCATTCAATACTTTTTTTGTACATGGAAAATTCAAGGTTAAAATAGATTTCTGATTTATTTAAAAAAATAAATAAATAAATGAGAAGTCAGCAGGAACCTTCATTTTAGATGAAATGGTTTCAGCTTATAACAAAGCCTCCGAGGTAATAAGGATCAAATACAGATAAAATTTCTCTTTCAAAAAAATAATTTAAAAAAAAAACATAACTTTTTGCCATTTGTTATTTTTAATAGTTTGCATGGAGACAAACAACCAATTCTGTTTTCGGAAACTTAGGCTATTAATAGTCTTGTCTACTTCCATGTTGCAAATGACCAAACATGGCAACAATGCAAAAAATTTAAGATGATAGATTTTTGAATTTGTTGCATTAAAAGTAATTATAAATAATTAATAATCCTTAAAAAAACTAAAATTTAGATGAAATAGACAGTTTTTAGTACATTAGCATCCAAACCAATCAGGATAACATAATATTCTGAAGAATTTTTTTTTTCTTTTTTCAAGAAAAAAATTAAGAATTTTTCGAAAAAAAAGAAAAAAAAAAAGCCCATTTCGCATTATTTTCAATAGTTTGCATTGCAATAAACATCTAATTCCGATTTTGAAAACTTGGCCACTTTAAGAGTTTTGTGTACTTAAATCTTGCAAATGACCAAATATGGCGACTAAGTCAAAAATTCAGATATAAAATTTTGAATTTGTTGCATGAAAATAATTTGAAAATAAAAAATCCCCATGAAACTACAATTTAATTGAGAATCTTTAGCACATTCGTGTTCAAAGCAATAGGGATAAGATGAAATTTTAAATAGTATACTTGTTTTCATTTCTCAATAAAACTACTTAAAATAACCAAAAAAAAAAAAAAAAACATTTTGCAGCACATTTTGCTGATTTTCATTAGTTTGCAGTTAAAAGAAACCCCCAATTCTGCTTTGTCTTTGAAAACGAAAGCACTTAAGCATCGTCTACTTCCATCTTCTGAATGACCAAACATGGCGGCTACGTTTTGCACGTAGCTGAAATGCTCAATGAAAAAACGATGTTCTCCGATCGATTAGCGCTCCCACTCAGTGTTTATCTTGACACTAATGCTTCCAGGGCATTAAATTGTCTCCTCTTTTGTTGAGTTTGTGCACAATTCCTACCTTCCAGGATAGGGAAATTTCTTTTTTCTCAGAAATCGAAAAGTGTACAAGCAAAGTCAAAAAACGGAGTTTTTTGGAATAAATCGGATTTTCGGAGTACGCAATAAAAATCGGAGAAACTCCGGGAAAAACGGAGCACTTGGCAGCTATGCTCGGCCAATACCGAGTTGTTGTAAAAACCTGAATAATGTTCAAGACAGAATTTACAATTAGTAAAAATGTGGGAGCATATAATATACTGAAATCATTTAGAAAAATTATTTATAAGAACTATAAAAATACCTTAGTTTAAAAAATAAAAGCAAATAAAACAACATTAAAAGCACAAATGTGCAGGAACACTGCAGACACGTGTTCTGGCCTTACAAGGAATGCCTTTTTCAATGCACGAAATGTGAGCTTATGGATTTAAAGACATTCAACAAAAGTCAGATTTTCTTTTTTGTTGGTTGTCTTTACATTTATTAGCTCACATGTTATGCAATGAAAAAGATGTTCCTTGAAACGCAGAAACGCGTGTCTGCAGTGCTCCTGCACATTTATGCTTTTAACGATGTTTTATTTGCTTTTAAAAATTACTTATGTTTGGCGGACTAGAACTACAATAGATTGATATAATTTGTTTAAATTGCAACTTGATTTATCAACTTTTATTTATTGTTTATTTTTAATGTGTGTAAAATTTTGACACAAACAAATTTTTTAATATTGTGTATTAAATTTCAGTTGGAACTTTGTTTCAAAAACTATTATATGGACATGGAGGTCTACTACTACTCCAATAAGTTCAAAATTCATCACGTTTGTGTCGGTCTTTCTTCTTAAAACGTTAAGTCAGACTCGGTACTCGGCTACTCGGCCAAGTGCTACTCGATACGTCTCAACACAGAAGTTTTATTCCTTCACAAAATTTCGCAAACTCACAAACAAATGATTATTAGACGTTTAAAACTCATGTTATGCAACGAAACAGAGTCTGAATGTTACCTTCGTCACGATGGAATGATCCGAAGTTATTTTTTTTTCTATAAACTAATTTTTTATAACATATTATTACTATTAATTATTATGATATTATTACTTATAACTATTTATAAATTGCTCAACCTCTTCATCGCTCAATTGCAACTAAAACGGTAGTTTTTCTCAATATTTTGTTAAACGATTTACGCAATTTCCAAAAGTTTATTTCAAACTTCATTAATAACGGAAGACGTTTATGAAAAAGCAGGTCCGACATTTAGGGGGGTTCAGGGGGTCAATTGCTCTCCCCCCAGGCTTTGAAAAATTGATGTGTTTACACATAATTGGGAATTATGTTTGTTGTTTTCAGACAAAATTTGCATTGAGTGTACATTTTTTCCCTTCCCTCAACCGGGAATATTCAAAATGACGGGCCTATGAAAAAGATAGTACGCATAAAATGATGGTAAAAACTAGGCTTGCCAGCCGTCCCGGTATGACCGGGACCAGGGGTGCAAGTGGACTTCAGTAAAATTTTCGGAAACTCCACCCCACTCCCGTAAAAACTCGTCAGAAATCACTGAAATCATTTAACAAAGAAAAAAAAACCCTTTTAAAATGTTTTTTTTTGTTGTAAAACGTTACCCGACCAAAATTTTCGGAAACCTGTCGGATATTTTGGATCACTAATACCTCTGACCGGGACAATCCCGGTTTTCGGACAAAACCCCGGTGTCCTGGCCGGTTTACTTCACGTCCCGGTAAAATAAGAATTTGATTTCATAATACCAAAAAGTCTAAGAATAATTAGCTGAAGAATTATTAAGATACGTAACTATCTTGTCCTTTGCACTAGTAAAATCCACATCGGATTTGCTATTGCGGGTTTTTACAACAAGAATAAAACTAGTATGTGGTGGCCATCACGAAACTTTCTTCTATATTTTTCCTTTTTCTGATCCCTCCCCATGCTTGACGAGGGAGCAATATTCCTAACGAAAACAAAATTACACATGCAAAAACTTGACCGACCATCCCAATGTCTGAATTATTGTAAAAGCAAAGCAAAGAGCGAAAATTGAAAGTTATTTTAAAAGCCTTGCTTGAAATAATTACAAATATTTTATTTATTAACAAACATAAGATAGCAACAGTTAAAAATTTTAAATCATTGAGATAATATTTCCGATCATTTCCATACAATTAAAATCACGAGAAATACGCAGATGACAATCTATTACGATTTATCTTTCTTATTGTTGCATTAATAAAGCTATTTTTGTTCGCAAAAAAAAAAAAAAAAAAAAAAATCAACACCTCTTGGAGCGATTGGAGTTAAAATTGAACCAAAGCCTGTTTACATATGGATTCACATATATTCCAAATTTCAGCCAGAACGTAGCATTACTTCTTGAGATAGGGCACTCACAATGGGAAAAAAGAACGGGCGATTGCGCTACCCCCTTTTTAGCTGTTGACACCAAAATAAAATCAGCTCTTATACCCACTAAGGGCTACTTGTCAAAAAATTTTTGTTTGATTCCGTTCGTTATTTCTTGAGATACAGCAGTCACAATTGACGACAAAAAACGTTATATAACTCAACCCCCGTTTGAGCTATTGACACCAAAATTGAATCAGCACCTGCTCCTGTTAGGGGCAACATATGGACCAAATTTTGTTCGATTCCGCCAGTTACTTCCTGAGGAATAGCAAGCACGCGTAACTCAAAAAACGTCCCCATTGCTCCACCCCCCTTGGAGGAATTCGCGCCAAAAACCAATGGGCACAAGTTCACATAGGGGCACATATATGTACCAAATTTCGTTCAATTTCATGCGGTAGTTTTTGCTGTAGAGCGGCCACAAAAAACTGGTCACACACAGACGTGACACACACATACACACACACATAGACACACACAGACAGACAGACATTTTCCAAAAATAGTCGAAATGGACTCAGCACACCTCAAAATGTTCGAATCTGTCAAAATTCGAAATTCGAAAATTTGCACGAATCCAATACTTTCTTCTATATATTAGATATAGAAGAAAGTAAAAAGACTTTCTAAAAAAGGTCCTAGCTAATGAAAATTCCAGGTCAATATTGTTAAAATTTTTATTTCTCATTCAAAATATTTCTCCGTACTACCGTACTAAAGTAACTTATAATTTTGATATTAACATGTAGGAAATAAAATGTTAAAATTTATCCGGTTGTGTCATTTATATCACCCTTGGTCTAGGTTCGCAAATAATTAGTAACCATTTTCTCATAGCCTTGAGAAGGAACTATCCTGTACAACGCTTTAAAAGTCAGCAAGGGTACCCTTCTAAATACTCACGACGTTGGGGAGAGCATTCCGGTGTACCGATTAAACATTTCAGAAATCTGGCAAGCATGGGCGCCCATATGCAAAATTTTAAGGGTGGGGGGGGGGGGGGGTGCCTCAGATATTTTCTCCATGGTTTAGCTGGATATTTTCCACATGGAAACCGATTTCAATACAGATTAGAGTTATTAAAATTTGACATTTTTAATAACTTATTAAGGGCTGGAGAAGAAATGTTTTTACATTTCTGCAAAGAAAAGAGTACTATAAGCAAGGAAGTTCTAATTTCTAAGGGGGGGGGGAGGTCTTGAGCCCCCACCTGCCCCCTATAAGGGCGACCATGCTGGCAAGTCTAGTAAAAATTAAACCTTATTCTTTTAAACCTTAGAGCAAGAATTAAAATGGACGGAGCAAGTCCAATCATTGGCTTAGCAAAAGCTGACCCAAAGGCCCCAAGTCACATGACTCAACATCGGCAAATGGTTGGCACGCTTTGGGCGAAACAAGCGAAAGAAACCTAATTTCTTCCAATTCTTTGCTTTAGAATCTATCACGTAACTTGGAGTCTTCACTCCCTCCATTTTAACGCTTCCCATTGTTTCAAACAAACTCCTACTGAAGAATCCGAATCTGATTACTAGCAAAATATCAGTTTTTGTAACATCCTTCCTTTACCTCAAAAAAGTAAACATTTTAATCCACAATAGTGTTTTCTCCCACTGTTGGTATTTGTTTATTTTTCAGGACCTGTCTGTAAAATTCAGCAAGCCATCTGGCTTCAACTTCGCTTTGTTGCCCAACCAGTCTATCGCTCACTGACAACTGCAAAAGTTACCGTGTAATTTCTGAAAAGGTATTCTAGGATGATTGATGTGTTTTGAAGGTATTTCTGTAAACCATGAAACTCGGCTTTTAATAAATACTTCGACGCATACCCACAGGTGGTTCGAATCCAACAGGTGGCAAAAGTAAAGCTATTACAGTCATGAATAATCGGAAAGTGACCAAAGTTCTTAGAATTACGCGTCTTAATTGACCGATTAAGGCCACTGGGGTTTCGAAGCCATCTTAAAGAATTCTAGCCGGCAAGTGGGGGAAAAAAAATACATAAATAAAATGTTACCTTGATGGAAAAACCCATCATTCATTCATACTTTTTTTTAATAGAAGTTCCTAGCTGTAATTAGGGAGTAAATGGAATTTCATTCTGACTTTTTTCCTTTTGTAATGTGATACAGTTTATGACGGCATTCGCTACAGATGAAAAGAAATTCCTTAAGGGTACTAGACATTCTTTTCTTCTTCTTTTTTTTTGTAAAAAATGGGTATTTGTTCCTGAGCATTGAAATAATTTACAACCATTTTTTATGATTTCTGTTATGACAAATTAAATTTCATTATTATGAAAGGTTTTTTTTTTCTCTTAAGAACCAGTACGAAATTACCTAAGGCAGCTGCTCTGAGTTTTATCTGACTCTCACGCATTCCTTGATTTGTCTTTCCATTGCAAACAGCAAGTCTACCTCAAATTTTAATTCAACCCATTTCAAAAATAAGTTCTTTCGATAGGATTGTTAAAACATAAATCATCATAACCTTCTATTGACACTTTTTTTTCAGTTTAAGGGCAGCGATACATAAAAATTATCATTTTTATACCCAGGGCTTAATCTCCAACAAAAGTATGCAAGAGCCATATGAAGGCTGATTTGATATTTAGAGATTTCAAGATTTTTTTCATCACCTTTACCAGACTTCACACGTTAGCTTTCGAATAAAGGACCCCAAAAATAACTTCACAGAAGAACGTATGATCGTTCCCCACTCTTCTGATCTGTGGCCTCCCCCGCTCCGTGACTTTCAAGCTTTGGAAGTATTTAAATCATCCTGCAAATTATGACAATCGTAGAACTTCACCTGATTTTAAAGCCATTATTTCACGATACGTTACTAGCATTTCCCAGAACACACAGCGGTTAAAACCGTGGAACATGCACATCAGGAACGGACTGGGTTCCCCAAGAGGGCATCAACCTTTTCCCCCAAAGGTGCAAAAAAATCGAAGGCGCAAAAAAATAAAAAAAAATAAATAAAAATAAATAAATAAAAAATAAAAAAAAATAAAAATAAATAAATAAATAAATAAATAAATAAAAGGGGGGGGGGCAAATAAATAAATAGATAAAAAAATAACAAAAGCAAAAGAAATGTATATAAAAAAATGAAAAAAAAAAAAAAAAACGACGACGACACAAAGGTGCACAAGTTCGAAAGCGCAAAAAACAGGAAATAAAACCGAAACCCACAGGTTTAAGGGCGCATAAAGAAAAAAAAACACGAAGGCGTATAGGTTTGAGGGCGCAAAGAAAGTGGGTGTTGGAGGGCGTACAGGCGGGAGGGAGCATCGGCCCGCGGGTTGATGGTCCGGCGGGCTAGTCTGTCCCTGATGCAAATCTGACGACTCCAAAAGGTGGCCGAAAAGGATAGCCGTCTCATGTTGAACAATGAATATGCTTTGCTGCAATACATTTTTTCAACCATTGTAAATGTATAAGTGTGTGATTCATTTTAAAAACAACCTCTGAAGGCGATATTTTGAAGGTTTTTTTTTTTTATTATTATCCGCTCATACGAATCCCCACCTCTTCATTATGTTCGACACAAAATTTCATAAATTTCTGAGCAATACCTTCGTCGCTAGACAACTTTAAAATATGGCTGGCCACCCTTCACTTTTGATGCTGGGGATGTGCACCGCGCGTGCTGTCATTTTCCCAAACTTCGATTTTACTTCTTTTCTTTCCCGATTTTTAGAAAACTTTCACATAAATTCTCAAAAAGTACAGGGGTAAAAAATCATTGCACATCTAAGTACATTACATACAATCGAGTGCTCTAAGTTTCTGTAGAAGACGAAATAGTTCGAAGTTTTTATTCTAATTAGAAAAATAGTTGCGGTAATTTAGCTCTGTTTCGGTTTTCCTAGATCCTCAGAGCTCTTCTCCAATTCGAACATAAAAAATGAAAACATTATTCCATATTCGAAAGGATTTTTTTTCTCCCCCAGATGAATTTTCGAAGCTTCTAATAACTTAATTTATTTTTTGCCATATTGCTATCAATGCATAATTGATGAACCAATAAGTCGTCGTAATCTAGCTGGTAATTAATTAGTCAGTAATTAAATGCATCTTTTCTTTCATCCATTTCTTTCTTTTCTTTTTTTTTTTTTTTTGCCCTGAAAGAAGAATTTAAAATACCGCAAAATCACAGTGATCACCGCGTGAACAGTGTCTATTTTATGAAAGGACTAGCTGCGTTGCCCGGCTTTGCACGGGTCTACTCGGAAATAAAAGTTATGTCAAGTGACGCATGTTCAACAATCAAGTTTCAATTACAGAAAACAAAAAAATGTAAAATTTCCCGTCAAAATAATCATTCTTATAACGAATGAAAACGGAAAAATAAAAAGTTCCCGAATAAATTAACCACGATCGCGCAAACGATAATTTTTCGATATGAAGTTCTGTTCCATTATGCTTAAAAATGCTTTTACAGTAGACCAGGGTTTCCAGATTTAAGAACAGTAAATACGGGACAGGCTTCTAGGAGTGAAAAGGGGGGGGGGGAGGGATATTTTTGAGATTGAGTGCAATTACTGGTTATGTTGTATTTTTAAGGAGTGATAAACAACATTGTTTTTATAGCTTTCCGAAGATTCCTCTCAGTATGTTTATGGGTGAGCACAATTTCGGAGGAACTCTATCTCAGAGAATAAAGCAAGCAATAGAACGATGTTCAGTGTACAAATCGACGTTGATAGGAACAGGTGCTAACTAGTTTTTTGCTTCCGTTTGCTATAAGAAAAACAGTGCAATCGAATAATTTTCTTGTTAATTGTGACTACTTTGTCAAAAATAGCAATGAAAGGAATCGTGGAGCAAAAATTATTTTTTAATGCCACACCAGCCAATGTGGAAATCTGAATGAGTAAGCCTCATGGTCTGCCGCCAAAACAAAAACGTACGAACCAAATAAAAACGATAACAATTTTTGCATTTGCTACCAAATTATTTTCTTTTAGCCCTTTTTTCACGTGTTTTGTTATTTTTTTCTGTTAAAATAATGTCTCGTTTTGTAAAATACTGTTATTAGCCAGAATACGGGACTTTAGCTTAGCCGTCCCGTATGGATGTTCCCCGGGACGCGGGACAATGTTTCAAAATACGGGACTGTCCCTTGAAATCCGGGACGTCTGGCAACCCTGCAGTAGACCCTCGTTCTACGAGGAAGTTACGTTCCACGGAAATGCCGCGTAAATCGAAACCGCGTAAATTGAGACCTAATCCTAATAGTAGTGTTAAAATAGGGGTTAGATTCCGTAGATAAAAGAATACTTCATTCTAGTGATGACTAATTGTAAAATAAGTTTAATGTGTACTTATATTGATTTTTATGCACAACATGCATAAAGAAAACATTAACTTATTTCGTGTTATGTTTATAAAGAAGAGCTGGCTATGATAATTTTTTGGCAGTAAGAATTTTTCTCTGTAATTCTTTGCACAGCATAAACACATCCATGATCACTTGCGTCATTTCCATGATAGAATCTTCCTTCACTAACTAAAATACTTCTAAATCAAAAAGATCATTTCTATATTGTCTAGGAATGGCTCAAAATTTTCAATGTGAACGTTTTTGGTTGTGTGTCACCGAAGGCGGTATCATCGTTGGTTTTGGCCTCCTTTGTCACTCCTAAAAGCTAGGGTTTCCAATCTCGCTCCAATTTTAGTCCTTCTTGATTTCGGGATTCTAAGGAGCTAGACCCACGGGATTGACTTTATTCTTCTAAAGATAGAAAAATTTGTGCTTTTTAGGAAGGACTGCTTTATTACTTGAATTAGTAGTTTTTTTGAATTCCGTACACCAATTGAAGAGCACTACAAAGTTAAATTCCAATCAGTAGTTATTGTTTGATACGCAAAAGTGTGCCCTAATCAAGTCCAATGCATCTTTACAAAGCATCGCAACTACAGGATGAGGAAGTATTTTTGCTCACAAAATAAATGCGCTTGACGAAAACACGTGCTGCTACTCCACTGTGCCTCCACTTTTGCAAAAGATCTCCATTATCTTCATCATCTTCTGAAATAGATTTTTCTACTCTTATGCTTGGTTTTTTTTCTCCAAGAACAGCAAATTTCGGATAAAAACGATGGCTATGTACGTTTTGCTGTATCCAGTTTAACTTGCATTAAGAATACCATTGTTGTTTCATAAACGTTAGTCATTGAATGAGTGAATTTAGTTCATTATTGCAAGGAGTGAGTGCTACTTGGTTTCACCAAGTCGTGGGATCAGTAAAAGTTCTTGGATAATTTCACTAATTTTACCTTTCATTTTTTAAAGAGACATTCAAAAACTTGAGTAGCTTGAGTTGCAGTTGAGAAAACTGCACTGTCATGCGAGTCATCCCATGTTTTATCCAAGTTTCTGTCGCCTCTTTTGGAGTCGTGCCGAATATATAAATAGTGGCAGGTTTTACATTGCTTTCTTCTTTGTAGAAAAATATTGCGCACTTCAAGAGGTTTTGAGTGCATTCCTTAAGCTTACAAAAGTTCTCCAATATTGCATTGAGGCTACCCCTATTTTTTCTAAAGCGTAGTTTTCTGGAATTTTTAATTTTAGCGATGATTTTCGAAAATGTTTCTAAATTATATGCATTTTCTCAATTGCTGAACGTATGAAAACTGAATCCTCGAATGAGAATACCAACTCAATCTCCGAAAAATCAATTCAATTTTTTATTGTTTTCTTAAATGAACCCACCACCTTCTAAATCCACCATTCATCATATGAGACACAAAGTTTTTCTTGCTCTTCTTGCAGATATAAGAGGAAAGTTTTCAAACTTTCAGATGAAGCTCGTGAAAATAGTCATTTTATGACCCGCAAAAGTTGGAAAACGTTTACATGGAAAAAAAATTGCAGGATTGAAAATCACGCGGGATTTGGCTCTCAATCCCGCTAAATATCATGCGGGATCCTGCAGGATTCGGGATCGGGATTCGGGGATTGGAAACCCTACTAAAAGCTCTTCTTCCTGTGAGTTCTGAGCTGTGTGAGTTTAATAACTTTACTTCTGGAAAAGAGCTCTGGAACCGATCGCCTAAAATGTCTCCAGGGCCCAAGTTCGGTTATAAGCTCGCCAAAATGCAGTTTATTACGCGTAATCTGCAATCTTTAGGAAATTAGATTTTGAAAAATGGGAAAATGTTATATGTTTGCTTTGCCGCATCCGCGAAAAACCGAAACTCATCCGCGTAAAATAAAATAAATGTGTCAAATCTTAAACCGCGTATAATCGAAGCCGCGTAAAATGAGGGTATACTGTAAATCTTTTCGCGGTGATTTTCCAGCCTTCGGGTTTTTCTTTTTTTTTTTGAAATTCGAAGGAATTAAATCAATTTCAAGGGTATATTTCGCAGGATTTCGAATGGCGCTAAATTCGAACTGATCGGATATCTATTTCATGTAGAAAGAACTATTTCGCCATTTTCGGGCCACAAAATTAAAATTCGAACGGTTCGGTTCTTTTTTTTTTGGCTTTGACCCTCCCCCCCCCCCACGCTCCTTCTCGGGTACGAAGTACTTCCCTGACAAATTTGGTCGAGATCAGGGGCGTGTACAGAAATTTTGTGGCTCGTCCACAAATGACTGTTACGCCCTCTCCATATTGTTTACCCCTATATTTCACCCTTATTTAATAATTTTTGGGCTCCCTTCAGGTTCGAACCCAGGCCAACAGGTGTCTCTTCTCTCCCCCCCCCCCCCCGTGCACGCCCCTGGCCGAGATCTGACACAAAGTGTGGATTTGTGTGAGGCACATACACATATATATGCACACATATAATATATTCTTTGTTTTATTTATACAGATATAATTAAATAATGAAGTAGTATATACTTCTCACTGTTCCGTTACAAAACGTTCGTACGTGTCTCTGGGAGAGTGAGAGCGGAGAACCGAAAAAAGAGTGCCAGCTGGAAAACAATTTGTTTTTCTCATTTCCTGCAGATAAGCGTAGGCAACGAAGCGTTGAATGTTTGCATTCCAGACCCATCGATGCAAACAGTGTTTATCAACAAATGAAAATAGTGATTCTTTGGTTCCCCCCCCCCCCTATACATTCAGTCTGCTCTTTTCAGACGTTGCTCTGATTATAATGTTTCAACAGCCGTTTATATTCATTTTTATTACCTCTCTCTGTTTAAAAGAAAGATTCAGAAAAATTGTGTGTGAGAGCTGTACTATGTCCAGACGAAGCTATCGCACTCATTGACTTGAAATTTTACACAAAATTGCTTTGGATTCTGGGAGGTCTGCACTTTGAAGCGATTTTTCAATATTCGAATTATTATCAGTATTACTTTACAATTAACTTTTCAGTTAAACATCATGTTCACATAAATTGAGAAAAAAAAGGGCAAAATTTGTACACACATCTCAACATCATACAGCACCACCTGTTTCTTCAGCACAAAATAAAATTTATTTCAAGTTTCTAAGTTAATTAGAACATCAGTTATAAACATTTCCAATTTAACCAAAATCTTAGGCTAGACTCAATTTGAAATTCTCCACACTTACTAGCTTTCTTACAGACGATTTATCTTTTTGCAAACTAAATAAGATTGTGAAGCAATTTTTTTGTGTGTGTTGGGGACAATTAGGAAGCAGGGCTTAGCCTAGAGTTTAAGTTTATGTTATGCTATTAGTAGTTATGCATGACTTTTTTTGCTGTGCATCACAGCGTTCTTTTTTTTTTCAGCCATATTACACTTAGCAACTTTTGCATTGAAAAAGGGTTCCTCAAAACTTTGAAACATGCGTCATCATTTTTATTTATTTATTTATTTATTTGTGCATTTTAATGCTGTTCTTTTTATTTATTTATTTTTTCATTAAACTACTTCAATTTTTTTATTTCCTTTTACAAAAAAGGAAGTATTGTATTTGCGAAAAAAATTTCACTCAAAAATTGGCCTTAATTTCCATTTTGCTCATGCCAGAATGAATGTTGATTTTTTTTTTTTTTTTTGACCTGACCACACGTGGTGTCTAGGAACGTACAGACACCCAAAATATCCATTTTGACGATCCCCGAATTAATTACAACGAGTTTTCTCGTGAGGTCGGTTGGTTCGTATGTATGTATCTTGCATAACTCAAAAAAACGGTATGTCTTAGAAAATTGAAATTTGGTATGTAGATTCCTAGTGGGGGTCTAGTTGTGCACCTTCCCTTTTGATTGCATTCGGATGCTCCTAAGGGGGTCTTTTACACCTTTTTGGGGAGAAATCATTGTTAATTTCAATGCTAACTCAAGTGGTGTTATAATTTGTCAAACACTTGGTGATATATTGCCAAGCTATTGTCCGCCAAGTTTTGCCGTCAACACAAGAAAAAATCTGGCGATTTTTTTTTTTAAATTTTAAATCTGGTTTTAATTCGGTCAATGTTGGTGATATTTAAAGAGTTAACCTCTGAATCATATCAAAATTGCCAATAATGGGGAAATAAATCTGTGTAAAACATTTTTTTTTTGCTTCGGGTTCGCATGAAACTAGGGGTGAAAACATTTAGTGTTTCCTTGCTTACTGCAAGGCGCTATTATTATTAAATTGGCATACAAGGAAGTCATTTAATGCACACATCAGCTCATTTTTTGTGAATATCATTTTTAATTGATTGAGTGATTCCGCCACCCTGTTCGATTTGAACAAGATTTCTGGAAAAATTCAATCCCCCTCTCGACGAAAATATTAGCAAGGTTTCATTTAAAAAACTTGAACTAGTTCTTTATTTATTTACTTTTATAACATTCTCTTGATAATACGAAATTGAATGAAATGTCTAATTTTATCCGTTTTCGAATTATCATTTCTAACCATCATTTAAAAGCTTGAACAAACTATTAACTCTTTGAGGGACAGAGACTTCCTTTGCTGCAATCATTTAAAAAAAAGGCGTATTGCTGTTTTTTTTAAAATCAGTATTTTTTTTGCAACGAATTGGTAAAATAAGCTATCTTAGGATCCGTTATGGTATTTTTTTTTTCTAACGGTGCTTCGTTAGAGGCTTTAGCCTTTTCAGACCTAGTGAGAACCACCAATATGGCATCTTCATATGTTACTATTAAGGCGCGGATGTTACTGGCACAGGAAAGTTTGACGCCAAGTTTCCCCAGATGGAGACACTTGAGTTCTTTGCGATGCAAAACTGCACTAGGGGTTTAATTTTGTCAAGCCAAATGAATACCAGAGAGATCTTTTACCTAGTGAGTAATGGAATGTATAATGAATGAAATTAAGCATCTATGTATTTTTATTTGAACAACATTTTGGAAAAAATGTAAATGATTGCTTTTTATAAATGTTTTTTTTATAAGGTCATGAATGATTTGAACATTATAGGCAATTTTCCTCTGATGTTTTCAATTTGATGCTTCATTTAAAAGATCAGAGGAGGCATTGCACTCACCTATCTCACCACCAAACACGAGTTCTGTTTATTCTGCTGATACAAAACAACTTCTGTACAAATCAGTCTTTTTCAAATTTAAAAAAAAAAAAATAATTGTAAACAACTACAGGGAAAATGGTAATATGCTCTGTTATGAATTATTGTGACAATATTTGATTATAACCTGGTTACTTTACTGTCTTTATTAGCAGTAAGCAAGTGTCAGACTCGAAAATTTCATAATTTGGAGTCAAAGGTCAAATGTTGATCATTAAGGTATTCTTTGTCCCATTTGTGATAATACAGCAGCATCAAATTAGATACATTTTCAACAATATGAATGCCTAAAACTCGCCAATTTTTGAGAACAAAACTTATAGGTTTCTTACAGCCTCAGTTCGCAAATTTTTTGCTCCTTAGTCATCTGATGTTCCAAAGTCTAAAAACAATCTTTTGTAAAAACTCTTAGAATAATTGTGGTTAAAAATCCAGCAATGATTTAAATCAATCTTCCAAAATTAATATAACACTTCTGATTCTTTCATTTTCAAATTGGTATAACTTCCATTCTAGGAGCAATTTTGTAATCATCCTGTATTCTCGAAAGGATATCATATTTTATAACGTAGGTATTGACTTTTTTTTTCGTTCTTTTATGTGATGTTAGTAAAATATATTCTATTGCAAGAAATAGCAAGTAATTTTAATTTGAAGAAATTAAGAGTTAAAAAAAAATAATAATAATATAGAAGTGAAAAACACAAGAAAATTTACCTCGCACTCACCTTTTTTTAATTATTTGCTTGTAACGCAGTAAATAGCAGAAAATTTCACCTGGTAATTTATAGTTAAATGCACATGTCTGTCTTTGTTACATTTAATGCCTTCGCAATTTACTAATGCAGGGTGGCGACGGGAACTGTGAAAAAAAGTTCCCTGATTTCCCTGATTAAGTTCACCAAATTTCCCTGATTTACGTTACCAATGATAATGGTTATCTTTCTTTGCTCTACTTGAAATCCATTGTATGTTTGTATAAAATGCAGTATTTTAAACATTTTAAGTTGTGTAAAGTTGCTGAACTTAAGATATATTTTAAAAAGATGCTACTTTTTTAATAAAGTGGTTTTAAAAAAACATATCAAGTCAATTTTTTTTTGGGGGGGGGGGGGAACCTACAAAACAGTATATTAAATTTTTCTATTTGGAAAGATTATAGAAAATTTTTAAAAAAATAATTTACTTCCAGAAACCACTTAGCATAAGAATTTCAAGAAACTATTAAAATTACTCTTAAAAACATATGTGTATTTATGATAGAACTAAAAAGTAACTGAAATTATTTTGAACTAAGTTTTCAAACAGTATAATAATCGTTGCAAGAATAACAAGTAATAGCGAAAGAATAGAAGTAATGTGAGTATTCTTATATAACTGACATATTTATGCAAAACAGATGAATCCATTTGACATCCATTCATAGGGAGCTTTTCTCTAATCAAGAACATAGGTTTTAATGAATGAATACAGCATTTTAACAATAAAAAAATAAAGATATTTACTTAAGTACACAAGTTAACTCTATTTCAAATGATTTTAGTATGCAACGAAACAAAATTTTAGATTGCTTTTGTAACAAACAACTTTGAAATGCAAGGAAAAAAAAGAAAAGAAAAAAGCAATTAGTTAATTTCAAAATATATAAAAGAAGAATACAACTTGGTTATAAAATTAAAGAATCACTTAAGTCTGAAGAAAAGAAAACCTTTATAATCTGCGGTGACAACAAATAGTATAACAGCAAAAAACAAAGTTCATTTTATTGAAAGTTCAATTTTGGCAATTTAATTGAAAACGCAAAGAAGTAATAACTTTTAAGCTTTTATAGTATTAATTCAAAAACCAAAGATTTCTTCTCAAAATTGTGATTACAGTACGCTAATCACTTCGAGACAATGGAATAAAGGCAAAGGAGCTAAGGTATTAATGAAGGCTTCCTCTTTGCCTGTATGGTTGTTTATTTTACGTAGCATGGAAAGCGTAAAAGGAAATTTCAAACTAGGTAAAATAAACAACCTAACAGACACAGAAGCAATCTTAGGAAGTTCATCCTGTGGTTAATAAGTAAGATCCAATACTTTGACGTTGAGGAAAAAAGATGCACAAATATGCGGCAGTGTATAATTGCACTTCATTAATTTTACTTTTTTTTTGAACAGATAATTGGCGGAAAATGAGTAGGGAATTAGAGTACTTAATTGCGTAAAGCAAAAAAGATTTTTTTTTCTTCATAAAATCAATTTTCCCTGATTTTTTGTTATTTTTTCAAAATTCCCTGATATTTCCCTGATTTTTCCCTGATTAATAAAGTTCCCTGACTTTTCCCTGATCTCCCTGATTTCCCTGATCTGTCGCCACCCTGTAATGATGGATGCATAGATGCTTACTAAATAATTCCTCAATACAAAGGCGGTAAATAACAATCAGAAAATTTATTCCAATGAAGCAAATACAAATATGCTTTACTTGAAAAATGGAACAACATCAAAGAAAGATTTTTTTCTTCAGTTAAAAATGACTAACGGCTTTTCTCTTGAGACCATAGACTCACAATTCAGTAAGATTTAAAAGTATGAATTTCAAATAATTACTTTTAAATTACATGATTTAATATGGCGGAACTTGCAATTTCATAAACTAATCACAATAAAATATTCGAGTAATTTTCAATTTCATTCTTCTCATTATAATTTTGATACAGCAAAAAGTAATTTCGTTGCATCAACTTCAAATTTTATTTATTCACTTATTTTACCTTCAAACACAAATTCTTTTTGGACATTTAATATGTATCATGGTCATGTTTAAATATTGGGTGAAAAAACATCCGTTAAAAAAAAAAAAAAAAATCAGGATTACAGTTTAAAAGTTGTAAGCTTCTGGGGATATAAGTAATCTATTATTGTTAAAAATAAACTAAAAGTTTAAATAAGATTATTAATCAAAATATAAAATGAATCTGAAATGAAACATCCCAAAAATATAAAGAACAAAAATAAATAAATTAATAATTAATGTTCATTTTTTCTCATCCTCAAACACACAAAATGTGTAGAATTTCTTTTTCGTTGCTGTCTGAACTTAATTTTTAGGAAGCTAGACCTAAAATCTGCGACTACCAATAATTTATTAATTACTAAAATTAAGTTCATAATAAATAAATAAAATAACAATCAGAATGAAAAATAAAATACTGCTTACTCAATAATTTACTTACCTGATTTACTTATTCAGCAATTTACTTACCTGACATGATATCAAAAATTTTAGGACAGGCTTCAAACATCGAAAAAAATCCAGAGTTTGTGTATTTGCAACATTTTTGTACTTTTCAAAAATATTATCATGTAAACGTCCTGATTTCCACATTGTATCTCCATCCTAAACATACTTATTATTTCTTTAGATCAATTTTATTTTCTCAAATCTTCATAAACTTAGAGCACTGGTGAAAGTTGATGATAATTTTATGACTCAATTCAGGCAGCAAATGAATTAAACTTTTCGATTGAGCGTGGCAAAGTTAGGAGTGTGCAAGTCATCAAATATACACTAAGACATATAAGAAGGATTAAAAATAATGCTGTACACAAAATGAATAATGGGAAAGAGGTAGAACCATAGTAACGAGAGGCCAGCAAGTTTTATAATAAAAGTGGATGTAGCTGTATTTCTCAAAAGGTAGAAAATCGAGACTGACGTGTAAAAGTGTAAGAAATGGCTAAGATGCATAAATTTTGCAGCTACTTTGTTGAATTTGATAAATTTGTATGTTCTACCACCTAAAATACATGACAACTTATTAGTTTCCATGCTTTTTGAGTATTTTTTGCTGAAAATTGTGATTTTCCATAACCATTTTCGATCACGGTTGAAATCCAACTTTAAATGATTTTTCCTGACTTTCCAGGTAAGCGGATGTCATGTTTATGTAAACATTGTTCATTCATTTTAACTTACATTTGAAAAATAATTACTAATTTTTTTGCTCATTAAAATGGGTATTGTTATAATTTTTAGATGCTCCTCATTTCTTTGGTGACCTAACCATACGCTTATTTTCCTTATGAGTTAATATACCACTGAATACAACTTTTTAACCAGCTTTAAAGAAGTTTGTACACACACAGAAGCACATATAATGATAAAATTAATTCTCAAAGTTAAATACACTTATGAATTTAATTAATAAACATACCTTTTTCTATACTCAATGAATCAATCGCTCTGTAGCCAGCATTTATAAGACCATATTCTTTCCCTTTATCCATTAAAGCATTATAAACAGGTAAACAACTTTCATATGGAATATGAAGTTCCCATCCTAATTCACCAACAAATGACAACCTAATGGCTAAAACCTAAAAATAATTTTTTAATGTTCTATTTGAATTTTTTTACTACAAGTTACATTGCTTTTTACAAATGGGGTGGTTTCCAAAATTTTAAAAGTATTTTTTTCTGAAAGAGCATGCTTAAAAATATAGGATCTGACCAGTGGCGTAGCTAGACCCGACTTTCGGGGGGGGGGGGGTTACTTCTTTTATATATATATATATATATATATATATATATATATATATATATATATATATATATATATATATATATATATATATATATATATATATATATATATATATATATAATCGTTTGGAATTTTTTCCTATTCTTTTTTTTTCCTTCTCTTCTCTCTTCTTTTTCTCTTTTTTTTTGAGACTAACTTTTCGGGGGGGGGGGGGGGTTTGTCCCCAAAACCCCCCCCTTAGCTACGCCCCTGGATCTGACCATTTTTTAATAAATTTGCTTACGTTTAATATTTTTAAAAAATTACCTAAATTGGAGCGCTTTCATTGTTTACATTTCTTGCCTATGACATCACAAATGATGAAATGCCATTCTGTGTTACCGTTCACAGAGAAAATATTCAATTTGATCTTTACTCACGTGTATTGGCAAAGATATGGTTGATAGCAAGTGCAGAGTGCAATTTTAATTCGCTGCTTGATTATCATAACATGGAAACATAGTAGAAAGATGCGGCAAAATGCATCATTTGTGATGTCATCAAGACCACGCCTTGTTTGAAAAATAGGACATTTAAAAAAATTAATTTAAAAAAAACTGTTGGGAAAATGAAAGTATTTTCAGAGTCCATGTTATATTTTTTTTGCTCATTCCATCCATTTCAATGACAAAAAGAAGTGCTTTTGACTGAAGGAAACCACCCCATTAGCCACATAATTTTAATGAACTCTGCAAACACTTACTTTATGACCAGCAAAACTAATAATCTTGTTTGTGGAAAAGGGGAAATTTTCATCACTAAGATCCGTATCAGTTAGTGATTGCAATACATTTCGACTGCAAAAAATTGAAAACATTTATAAAACAATTGAATATGAAATGCTCTTAGGAAGCAACCACTGCTCGTGAACGTAAAATGAGAGAGAGAGAGAGAGAGAGAGAAAGATAGCAAATAAATAAACAAAAAATAATGATGACAACATCAATGAAAATAAGGTTTTTGGTTTTAAAAGCTATACTGAATTACGAAATATACTTTTAAGAATATAAAACAAAAAATATTGAATTGTGTCAATTATCTGAAAAGGAAACATCTATATTTTTGATCTCATCCCTCCCTTTTGAAAACTGAACAGTTCTCAGTTTTTAATTTATTATTTTGTATGGCATAATCAATCAAAATTTATTTCAATTAAGTACACTATGATTGCAATTACCCACTAAAATAAAAAGTACAACATAAGACCAATTAATGTTTTCCAAACTTTCATTTGTCAGTTTTTTGCTTTAAAGGCTAATTACCTTTTTCAAAATAAACCATCCAATTGAAAGCAATTCTACTTAAACGTGAAAAATGGTAAGTAGAGAAAAAATATGCATATCCAGGAACTGATATTTAATAAAAAAATTCTGGCAATGAATCATTGAGGCAATTATTTTACCTGGATTTAAACTTTTTGAATTTAACTGAAATCATGCTGTGGGTTTTGTTTTATTTCTTATTTTATGTTTTCTTTAGCAATTTACTGAAACCAGAAAAAATATATGGTTTGTAGCTTTTATTTTTTAAAATCAGAATTTGAGTCACAAAGCCCTACAATTTAGTTTTACGTTACATTACTGCCATGTTTACATATACAGTGAAATCCCCTTAAAACAAACTTTAAGGGACCACAAATTTTGTTGGCTGTAATGGGAACTTTGTTGTATTGGAATTGAAGTACAGTAACAGTAATTACTTTGAAACTGAAAATTCATTTTTTTTAAACGAAAATTTCGCTGTATTGGTATTTGTTGAACAGGATTTCACTGTATACGTTGGAGGGGGGGGGGGGGGGGGGATCAAATAAGAGACTGAAAATAATTCACTACCTTCGTTCACTACAAAGCACAAGTCAGTTTAAATTTTGTCTAACTAATTGATTTAGACATAATTTAAACATATTAGCAAATAATTTCATTGCCAATAAGATAACATTTTCAATGAAATTATATGCATGCTTAACATGATGAATTTTTAATGAAACCTGTACTCAAGACAAAGGTGGATTTCACTACTCAAAGCTTGTCTAAATTAAGTTTCTCTCATTCAAATATATTTCAAGAATTTATATAGCTAACAGCGGCAAACAAACATTAAAAATTTGATGTTTCAACTCATTTCTGTTTAGTATTTTGCCATTTTTCGTAGTCAATATTTATTACATTATTGTTAATATCATTATATATATATATATTTTAAAATTTTAAAACAATAAAAGGAAAAAACTATTTAAAAAATAAATTTGATTCAAAGATTCAGTATTCAAGAAAGCAATAAAAAGAATTATGTAATTGATGCACTGGAGCTCACCTTTTAGGTCCTTGAATACTTAGCAAACCTAAATTTTCAGTTTTATCAGAAATCGATACATTAAAAGATTCATCTTGAATAACTTTACGAAGGTGAGAAAGGTTCTGTTGGGCAGCACCACCACCAGCAGCAAGATAAAATCCATTACCTGAAAATTTAAGTCATAGTCTTAAATAAAAATAGTAAACCAATGGGGTCGTTTCCAAAATTTTAAAAGTATTTTTTTCTGAAGGAGCATGCTTAAAAACATAGTATTTGACCATTTTTAAAATAATTTGGCTAAGTTTAATATTAAAAAAAAAACTTTAATTGGTGCACTTTCAATGTTTACGCTTCTGCCGATGACATCCCAAATGATGAAATGCCAATCGCAGAGCATAATATTTAATTTGCTTCTTTATTCACATGTGTTGCCAACGATATTGTTGATAGCAAGCATAGAATGCAATGTTTAATTCGCTTCTTGATTATCATAACCTGGAAATGCAGCAGACAGCAAGCGTAAACATTCAGCGCGCCAGTGGAATGCACCAAAGTACATCATTTGTGACGTCATGAAGACCACCCCTCATTTTCAAAATCAGACATTAAAAAAAACTAATTAAAAACTAAGGGTTGGGAAAATGAAAGTTTTTCTGTTCATGTCTTTTCATGTTATTTTCTTTGCTTATTCTATCAATTTCAGTGACTAAAAGTAGTAGCTTTGACTGAAGGAAACAACCCATTCAAATATATATACCCAGTGGTCTAAAAGTAACTGCCCCTGTATATGAAGCATAATTTAGGCATTGATAAGCAAGCGATGTTAGTGCCAAAGTACAAAAAATAGGGACCCCTCCCTCTGTTTTAGAGCAAGAGATAGTACTACAGTAGAGAACCAATTATCCGGGAAGTTCGGGACCATAGCTATCCCGGATATCTGAATTTCCCGGTTTTCTGGATCGTTAAAATAGCTTTTGGCCCATTGGTTATAAAACTCAAATTACTATAATAAAGTAGTAATATGTATTAAAACAAGTAGAAAACAGTTCAGAAATGCTTATCAATATCGAAACATTAAAAACTACTAGTGAGAGAATAATTTAAACACCAAAAACCTTAAGTTATTTAATAAGACCTGAGACCCTCATATTCATTTTGAAAAAGAAAGAAAAACACCAATTTTCGATGTTTTAAAATGAAAGAGAATAAAGAGAAGGGCAAGAAACAAGTTTTTGAACGTAAATGAGCGATTCTGCTACTATAGTGTATGAGAGAATTTTTCATGAACGCGTTTTTTTTTTTTTTTTTCACTTTTTTGTAAAGGTTTGGTGTTAGCGATTATTGATAAACTATTGCTTTTGCCATTAAGTTAATACCATTGAAATTTAATTTATGAGTTCCTGCAGCCTTATTACAGTCTTGCGTTTAACAATTTCTAGATTCCACCATCAACTATCTGGATAACTCGAGAATGGCGGAGTTACACACGCTTTTACGACGTCACTTCCACTAAACGGTTTAATTAATTGCATTTTAATGTGACAATATTCATTTCTTTAGCTTTCAGTTGGAATAAAACACAAAAATTTCAGACTTACAAAAGTGTAATTGTAGTTCAAGAAAATATTCCGGAATTTTTCCCTGCGTTAAAGACAACCCTTTGAAGTTCATTTTTTGTAAACATTTCCCCGAGTTATAGATGAGTAAGATGGTATTTATTAAGAAACTGCTCATTTTCTTTTAGGAATTTCAAAAAAAAAAAAAAAAAAAAGCTTAGTTTTTCAAAATTGCCAAAAATGCATATTTTAAAAAAATGGCGGGGAAAATTGGCAAAAGTTTGCCGGTTTTCTAGTTCCCGGTCTTTTGGTTCCCGGATAAAAGGTTCTGCACTGTAGTAGCCCTGGTAAATGCTGAAACACAGCATTCTTTAGAAAAATGTTTTAATGAAAGCCTACCTAAGAGCTGAACTTCAAACACTGTTTTACTCAAAACTTTAAAAAGCCTACTTATATCCCTTTGATTTTCACTGCCTCAATTCACAGGATTAAACGGTGATAGACACATCAATCACAGAACGTCACATATAAAGCACTACAGTGGAACTCGCTTGTAACAATCTCCAATTTAACAAGAACCCGGATTTAATGAGGAAACCAGACGTACTTGGTTGGTACAATGTTAAGTACATGGGGCACTACTTGGTTTTTAACGAGCAAACCCCAGTAATTGCAGGAAATGTTTTCGTGATTTATCGAATTTCTGTTGCGTTCACCTCTAAAGTCAAGTTGATCTGATAAGTCAGAAATCCGGCGGGAAAGTGTTGACGGTCCTTCCCCCCCCCCCCTCCTGTTTTATGGAGTGCACTACTCCAGAGAATATTGCAGCTGAAATTCAAGCTGGAGCAACTAAATAAAATAATGAAAGATAAGAGTGACAGTTCAAGTATGCAAACTTCCTTGGGTTTGTATAGGACTTGAAAAAAAAAAAAAGAATATGTATGAACATTTCTAATATTTAAGCAAGTCTGTTTTTTACAAGCCATTCCTTTTTTAACGAGAGAATATCATGGTATATTCATGATTGATATGAATGAGTTCAACTGTACTTGTAGAAAAACTTTTCATAAGCAGTGTGGAAAGCATGTTACTTCAGTCCAGTGTTTCCTACTTTTTAAAGCGCAAGTCCTAGCGAATTGTCCGCTGACACAATTAAGTCAAAATTTCAAGTATGGCAATTTGAAAGCATGCTCGGAAGATTTTGATGATTTTTTAATTACAGTTACAATGAACAAATTTCAAAAATTTTGAATGCAGGGTTCATACTCTATTTGGATTGAAAAAATTCCATGACTTTTCCAAGATTTTTTCATGACTTCAATGAAAATTTTCATGACCACGTTATACAAAGAGAATAGCACTGTTTAATCTCAACTTGGTAATATCTGGAAAAGAGCATTAGCAAAACGTCTATTGAATGCCACAGCATCATTGAAGCACTTACTCGTAATTGAAAAAATATAAGTGCACACTTAAAAAACTAAACACAATTCTTATTTGTCTTCATCATATAAATTTAAGTAAAGCAAAAATGCAGTGAAGCAAATATGACGATGCTTAAATGTCTGATTTTTTTTAAAAACAGGCAGAATAAAATTGAGTGGGACAAAGGTTGAATGAGTCATCACTAAGTTTCAATAAATTTGCTTCAAAAGTTACCTTTTAGTGTCCCAACAGCCAACAATGCCTTTAATCATCCACGTAACTTGACAGTATTTTGGTTCTTTAAAGTAAAGCCACATAGTTTAGTTCTTTATGTTTCTAAACCAGATCTTTTTTGAAAAAACCATTCAGTAATGAATCAATCTTCTGATTCAAAAGTATATATGTTTTGTTTACAAATTTGCATATTTTCAAATGCATATAAATTAATAGGTTCAGAAATTCCAGAACACGTTTAATTCCCGACATTGACCATAGCAGTGGGTCGCATGGATTAGTTTTGCGTGCCGTATGTTGGGCACTACTGTTTTAGAGCATTAGAATTCCTCTTTTTCGGTATTCTATCGCCTGACTTAAGATCTTTATTTCCTAAAACATTCAACAAATTAAGATAAACTCTGATAAATTTAATAATAAAGTCCTTACGAGTGATGGAATCGAACTCGCATGCAATTGAATTTCTTTTTTTTTTTTGAGTGGGCGTGGCAAAACTAAGAACGTGAAATTTTGCTACTACAGGATATGAAACATATGAAAAATTGAAAATAACAGAAAATTCAAAATAAGCGGCTGCGACAGAAGTGGATGCAATGAGATTTCAAAATTCAGATTTGATTTTTGGATCGTTTTCCACTTTTAATAGTTTTTATGTGCTATACTGTTGAATCACTCAAGATTTTTAATGCTCCTTTAGCTATTGTTCCTTATTCTCTTTGTCCAGGACATTTTTTCATGACTTGGAATAAATTTCCATGACTTTCAATGAAAATTTCAATTTTCCATGACTTTTCCAGGTCTGAAATTCTGTTATTTTTTTCCATGACTTTCCAGGATTTCCATGACCCGTACGAACCCTGTGAATGACAACACCTACTCTTTCCTTATTGATCAGTGTGTTGAAAAACCACAAATAATGATAGAACAATTGGCTTGACAACTAACTCACTAAAAAATCCAGAAAACCAGACTAAAGTAACATGCTTTCCATGCTGCTTTTAAAAACTTTTTCCACAAGTAATGCTTTGTATGTGATGTTCTGTGATAGGTACTTCTACTGCAGTCTAATCCAGTGTATTATGTAGAGTTAGTTAAAGCTCCTCTTGTGTTGTCCTTTGTCTTTTAAAATGTTTGTCTTTGAAAATGCTTTATGTCAGCAATTTTCATTATATCTATTGATCCAAATGCCAATAGTGGTTTTTTGATACATTGATCAATTTAGGGGAGGAAAAAATGGGAGTTGCCATTCGAAAATTTTGAAAGTTGCTCACTGTAACCATAAGCACTGCATTATTTAAAATAAAATATAATAGAAAATTTTAAATCTAAGTTCAAGATATGTTTTCTGAAGGATAAAAACCATTTTAATCGACAAATTTCAGCAAAGTTTAAAAGATTTTTATGCAGCTTTCCCAAGAATACAAATGTGCACAATCACTATCAGAAATAATTAATTCTTTTAAAAAGAAATAAATTCATGTAGCAATAGTTAGTAGAGACTAATATGTTATATTCTCCAGTAATAGTGATATAAGGATGTGATTATGCATGATGCAGCAAACTATTTGTTATGCAATAATGAAGCATGATGATACTTACAATGTAGAATATCCTTCCTAACATTGTAGAGCACCGTGATACAGTTGGACCTCAATATATGGTCACCCTGTGGAACTTCACGAAGCTAATCTTATAATGCGGGGTGATCTTATAACTGATTAATACACATTTGATAATTAATAAACTTGTAAATAATTGAGCAGTTTTTGGTACAATTTAGTACATTCTAAAATATTGCCTACGCTATAATTTTAAATCGAATTTCATGGATATAAATTTAATGAGATCAAGAAGAAATTATAGAGTTATTTTTATTATTTTTTTTTATTTGAAATAAAAATGTGTACAAATATGCTCTGTATCTTAGTTAAAATAATCCACAAAGGACTGTCACGATTAGTTTTCATTTTTTTGTACTATGTTTTGTAGTTTCTGTAAATTTTCTTCAGATCTCTCATGATTCTTAAAACATTGTCTCACATTTGATACTCAGTGTGCATCTGCTAGTGTCATCTCATCACATTTTTAGTATCACTGTCATTAACTTCACTTTCTACTGCACACTCTGAACTTTCTGTCATTTTAGTAAGAGAAATGACATTTTGCTGATAAGAGAATTGTGTACTATGGGAAATTCTTAGCAATGAATCAGTGTGATACTGAACCCAGAAGAAAGTAAGACAAAAGCGACGGTATAAGCAATTACAATATTAAAGACATGACCATATATCCGATAAAAGATAACATAGAACTCCTATTTGATAAGCCAGGACTTTAGAAAAGTGACCTTATATGGGGGTGACCTCACATCAAGGTTTGGCTGTATATTGATTATCTTAGTTTATGATAGCATAAATTTGGTACTGTACAGAATCTGTACAGTTTATCACTGTACAGAAAATTTTAATGAAGGCTAAATGAATGTTTCTTTAACAGGTGGTCTTTCACACATTGATAATTTACAAACTACATTTACATTTATTGGTTTTATTTACCTTCAAAAAATGGATCACAAGCAGAATTTTCACCAGGTAAAATAGAGCTCACTGTAAGATCAGCTTCAACTCCCCCACGCTTGTTTAACATGCATGTATACGTTGTAGAACCTAGCAATAGTTAGTGTGATTAGAAATACATAACATTAGAATCAGATCATAATCAATGTTACAGACAGAGAAATCAAGATGTGTGGAGGTTTTAAATAAGTCAATAAGTTATTTTCATGTCTATCTAGTAATCAGAACTGGCTACAAGACTTCAAAATTTGACTGAAAAAAGTTATATATTTGGGAAAAAAATATTTTCTTAGTGACACATTTACTGTACAGTTTAAATTGACACAGTACAGGTCCTTCAATTCAAAAGTTCTTCAATGTAATAGGTATATGTGTATGTGTTTCATATTAAAGAGTTTTTCTTGAAACATGATGCTTGTCCAGTATTTTTTAATCGTGTTCATACACAGGGGCGGACTGGCTATGCGGGCATTTGGGCAAATGCCAGAAGGGCCGGTTCGCCCGAGGGCCGCAGAAAAGAGATCAGGGCAGCAGGAGCAAAATTTTCGGGCCATGGCCCAAAAGGGACACCAATAGTCCAGGAAAGGTTTTAGGCATGATGGTGTCTAGTCAGAAACACAGGGCCGCCAAGAGCCAAGGCGGCCTCCTTGTCAGTTTGTTCACCGGGTCCCCCTCTAGAAAAAACTTAATACTACTCAAATCCCGATCCAGGCCTCTTCAAGGGCCAGATCCCTAGTTTATGAATGGGCTGATATGGCCTCTCGTCGGTCCTGTGGAAACAAGAGGCTTGGATTGGAGTCCAAGCAGTATAAATTTTACAAGTTTCATGAAAGGAGGGGGACCGCCTCGATTCTCGGCGGCTGTGGCTGGGATCCCCTTTTTCCACATCTTCATACATACAATACATGTGTGTGTGTGTGTGTTTGTGTGATGTATAGTTTTGATTTTTATAATGAGTGTTTTGATCCTCTGTCATTCTCTTCGCTGCACTGCTATTTGAGTAAAGGTTTAGTAAGGGGGGTTGGGGGGTGGTGTCATTTCCTCCTGAGGCTGATTAAGCTCACGGTGGCTTTGTTACTGGACCTTCCTGGATGGAAAAAGGCCGGTCGAGAATTATCCACGGCCACTTGTTTTATTTTTACAAAGTAGACACAGCTTACTACTACTAAAACCTCTTTTTAGTGTGCAGGAAATCAGAAAATATCTCTGATTCAATATCCCCTTAACATCTGTTTGTGGCCTTCGCTTCAGGGTAGTTTTATAGTCGCTTTTCATGAATAGTCATTTATACAATCGAGCATTTTAAACTTTCTCTTCCTTGCAGGGACTGCCACTGCTAAGAAAATAATAGTGCTAATCAAAAATATTCCTCTTGACAAGAAAGAAAACGGTAATAAAAAACACAGGAATTGGGTGGGGAGATCCTATCGTCTCGTAACATACAGACTGACCAGTACTTGTTATATCTTATCTGAGAATTTCCCTCTCGAAGGAGGAATATACGATACGAGCAGAGCTGTGGAGAGTACACACCCCACACACCAATACAAAACAGCGGACATGGCTAAAATAGCCTTTTTCTACAATTAAACATCATAAAGCTGTCAACATATGGTCTTCCTTTCGAAAGCTTGTGTACCCCCCAGGCCTAGGGGACAATCGTTACCCTGTTTCATTGAATGTAACCCCCGTTTCAGGAATCGAGAAATTTGGCGAAGTCTTTTTTACGTGACGTGAACAGACTGGACCTCAGAATGTCAGAATCATTCCTCAAGAGAAGCTTCTCTAGCTCATACCACTTATACTTTTTTCTGCGAAGTCGAGGTTTGGCTTTTTTTATTTGATTCCCAGGATATTTTTTGCTCATCATGTATAGTTTTAAATCAATTTAAAGATACGTCCAAAAGAAAAAAAAAAGATTTACAACCTTCATCTTTTTAATCACTATGGTTAAATGTTAAAAAGACGTTTGCAGAGCAGGTCAGGCACTGTTTATACAACTTGAACTATCAATTACAAATTTGTTGAACTATTTTTTATTATTATTAAAAGACTATTTTTCAGTTTATTTTCTACGTCATAAACACTGCGTTCCGGCTTTTAATTGTTTGCAAACACAATGAAAAACAGTAGTAATTATAAATATATCATACTTCCGCTGTTTAATTCTTGCCAAAAAAGAACAATGAATAAATGAATCATTAATAAATTTAACAAATAATTTCAAGGCTGAACTTATGCAATCATGTTTATGAGCGTTTTCAAAAGCTTTTTTTTTTCGCTATACTTGTTCAAAAATGCTTTTAAGTTCGAGCATAGCATGCAAATCAGCAATACAATCGAGCATAGCATGAAAAAAGCTTAATAGTAAATATAACTTATTCTCTCTTTGTGTGCAACACATTTTTTTAAAGAAGGATAGGATACAAGTAAATACGTTAAAAATTTCAAAAACTCATTCCTCAAATAAATTTCAAAGCGTGAAATATTTAAAATTAAATGTAAAAAGTGTTTTCAATTCCAAAGACTATTTCTAAAAGCTTGGTTAGTACTAAAACGTATAAAATAAGTATATGGCTTCTAGTTTGCAACACTCGAAAATTGCAGTTGATTGGAATATCTTTATTGTTTATAGTAATTCTAAAGCAACAATTACTTGTAAAATAAAATTAAAAATTTGAGAGAAGAGATAGCTGCTTCCTTCAGAATGAACATAAATAAGATCAACTTCAATTTTTGAGCGTTGCAATCAAGAAACCATAAAAGTACTTATTTTATTTTATGCACTTTTTAGTGCCAACCAAGCTTTAGAAATAGACTTTAGAATTGAAAACATTTTTTACATTTTATTACAGCTCCCAAACTTGAACTTTGCTTCGCTACTTTTGACACATATTTATACTCGCAATTCAATGCAAAAATTCTGGAAAGAAGGGCGATTTTTTATTTATGTATTTTTTTTAAAACTTCAATAACAAGAGTTTTGATATCAAGCGCATCATTAAATGTTTTTTAGATGCATCTTATAACAAAATAATACAAAAAGAATGTTATTTAACCTGGAGTTCTCCGATGAGAGATCATGGGAGGTATGACAAATTTTGTCTGAAAAAGTTTTGTCTTTGTTCTGCAAATTTTGTCTGAAGATTCGGAAATTTCGAGACATAATTGCAAAATAGTAACTTCAAAATGCCCAAATGTTTCTTTTCATTAGATGTACGCATTGGTGCATGCCCGTATTTTATCATTCGGCAAAATTTGGAGTTCCATTCGACAAATTAAGAATTTTCTCCCTCCTAAAAAAATAAATTTGGGGCGCCCCTGCTTTTATCAATTGATTTTACTTGTCAAATAGCACCTTAAAAACTCTGTCATACCTAGAATTTTTTTTAATTTTTGTTCTAATAAAGAATTAGATGCAGAAAAAAATAAACAAAACTATCCAGTAGTTGAAATAAATTGAGTACTTTTGTGCTGAAAAATCTAATGAATTAAACACAGGAAGCACAAAACAGTGGCGCCGACTCCATGGGGCCTGAGGGGGCCCGAGGAATATTTGTGGGGGACAGAGCCCCCCAATAATTTAGGAAATTTATTAGGTATTTGATGCTTTCTATTCTCACAAATTTGTCTTAACATATTTTATTTTCCTTGTTTGAAGATAGTTACCTTGTAAAATACATTCAGTAATGAGTTAAAACAAATAATTATTACGTTAAAAAACAGGTTAACTGAAAACGAGTGGTGTGAATAATGATTGTGTTACGGTGCTGCGAGCACTTAGAATTTGTCCCAGTGCGCGAACCTGTGGATAAAGTCTGTCCGATCAACAATGGAGCAGAAGCGAGTAATCAACTTGTCTGTTCGAGACATTTTGGATGAATTGGATATTCGAACAGTCGTTAACGACATCAAATTCAGTAATCTAGTCAGGCAGTCGACATTTGCACCTTTCTGAAGACAGTCCTAATAATGGTATTTAAAGCAATTTTAAAAATATCTGTAAAATAGAGAATTAACTACATACAGAACGTTAGATTAAAAATTTCGAAATATTAGTACTATTTTATTACCATATTACTATTGTACTGTATTAGGTATTTTCAAATACTTTTATATTTTTATGGTATAAGACCCTATAAAAACCAGCTATTTGCATACTATATCAACTTTATTAACTACTAGTGGTACCCGCACGGCTTTGCCCCTTGTCGTTAATTAAAAGGTCGTTTCGTTCGCCTGTATATTTACAAATAATGAATAATGAACTTCTCGCCAATTTGCTATGTCCATTTGCTCGCCTATGTTACGGTTCCTCCTTATGATAATATCGTAATTTTCTATTGCACGTTATGATAATTTGCTGGGTAAATTGTTCTTAAAATTGGAATAGAAAAAGAACAACATCGAATTTTCGAAAAATCGCTTCGAAGTGCACCCTCCCATGTTGCAAACAAATTTTTTGTCAAATTTCATGAAAATCGGCCCAACGGTTTAGGCGCTGTGCGCATCACAGAGATCCCAATATCCAGACAGAGAGACTTTGAGCTTTATTATTCGTGAAGGTAAAGATACTAAACAAATTAACTTTGGGATATTATTTTTATTTAATGAACTCTTAGCGTTATTCAAAGCAAGTTTAAATTAGCTATTTCACTTATTAATCAAAGCAATACTTAATGCTTTATTTTTTTAATGATAGTTTAAGACTTATTTAAATATAATTTCAATCTTTTTATAGATTCACTGTTCTGTAATAGTGTAAAAACAAAATTATTATACTATAGATTAAATTAACTTTTTACGAAAATACCGTACGTGTTTTTTTTCTTTTTTTTTTTCGTTTTCCAAAGCCAAAACATGAGTTAGCAAGAGTAGAGTTTTCGGGGTTCTAATGTCGATAATATATTAAGCTAAAATGCTTAAAAAACTATAAAATTTACTTTAATTCCCATCTCCAATTTAGAAATTTTCCCGGAGTTAGACCCGTGGTATGCCCCCACCCTCTCCAAATATTGTTTGTAGGTCGGAGCCACTGAGAGTGCCCTTCCATGTGAGTCAAGTGCCCTACCTTATATCAATGCCTAGCCACGGCTCTGCACGGCTTCTCCCAAAATAGAACTGTAAAAATGTCCCTCTCTGAAAGCAATTGACATGATCTAATTGAACCAGAAAATTTGTATACCAATTCTTAGATTGACTTTGAAAACGCCATGCCACATAATGTTTGTTTGTATAAATCATATACACCAGAAAATATGTAAATTGGCATTTTCAAGGTTCAAAAATCTGAACTTTTTTTTTGGAAAAAGGGGCGGGGTGGGGGTGGGGGTGGGGGGTTCCGCGGGATTACATACCTCCTGGACCACCGGTGACGTCCAGCTCCCACAATAATTTTCGCAAGTTGGCGCCCCTGGCACAAAATAATAATAATAATTAAAAAAACCTACAGGCTTCTTTTAGGGAAAGAAAGTCAAATGTGTAACTGTTATATTTTATTAGGATAACTTGGAAGGAAGCAAAAAATATCGAAAAATTCTCAAGTAATAGCAGTACCAGTCCTACCTTTCAGCTGAACTTTTAGAGCAATAAGCTATATTTTATTTCTGTGGTGACTACTTCTTTGTTTTTGCGGAGTGAAATTTTCAAATTTCATCACTGTCCTCTTCACGTGAAAACACATTTTAAACTGACTAATAATAGGCAAACCTTAAATCATTGTAAATCATTGCATGAACCTTCAGGTAAAATTATAAAAATGTTCAACTTTTTATTCTTATTGAATTAAACTTACTTTTTTTGTGCTGAAAAACCGCTTTAGCTTGTAATTCCGAAACAAGTTTTTTCTTTTGTAAATGCTGTTGTATACTGAGTGCAATTTTTTTTTTTCTCGTTTTTATAAAAAGCAGGAATTGAGATATAAAACTGAAGGCATACAAGTGCAGTCTATCTATTTTTCAAAGTAAAAAGTTTAAGTCATTTTATATTCGAGCCAATGATATCGTCGTCTCGGAGCAACAGTAAGATATCTTAGTGTTATTCTTGGGATTAGATATCTTACTGTTGCTCCGAGGCGACGATACAGGGTGCGGAGAAAGTTCCCACAATTTTATTAGATATTTCATTAGGCTGTAACTAACACATAATTCAACAAATCAACAAGTTAAAGCAATAAAAACTCTTTATTGAAAAAATAATAATACCATTAAACAAAAAAATATAACAATTGTTCAAAATTTGCTCCTTGGGCTTCAATACATTTACGGAGCCTCAGTCCAAAATTGCAGACGATGCTCGCGCACGTATCCACCGTTATCTCATTCTAGGACGCCTCAGAGCCGTTTTGAGCATGTCGACCGTGGCGTATCGTTTTCCCGAGATTTTTTCCTCCAAGATTGACGACACCGAGCTATCCATCGGATTGAGGTCCGGTGAGTTAGGGGGCCAAACATCCGTGCCCCCAAAACCTGGGAACATCTTTGCAGATGGCAATCGTCGATCGGGCCGAATGCGCAGGAGCTCATTTTTGTTGGAGTGTGAATCCATCTTGGCCAAAGTGTTTTGTTGCCCATGGCCTTAGTACATCGCATAGAAACCGCTGCTGATAGCTCGCGGCATTAATTTTGACGTTTCTGTCAATGAAAACAAGCGGCGTCTTCCCAGTGGCACAAATGCCAGCCCAGACCATTACGGAGCCTGGAAAGTGACTGTGTCCGATGATTTTTGCAGCAGTGGTCTTCTTCTGACCCTTCTTAAGCAGTTGGCGATGATTTTGACGGTTATGTGTGGGTTCGATGGTGAAGATCTTCTCATCGGTAAAGAGAACCTTCAAAAGGCGAGCACCAGCGGTCAAGCAAAGCATCCGTGGAGATTTTATCAATCTTTTCTGCTTCATTGTGTCATTGAGGAAGTGGAGGCAATTGATCTTGTAAGAACGAAGACCCAACTTGTTTTTCACGATGGTTCGGACGCTTTTTTCGCTGATCTCCAGTTCTTTGGCCATCTTTCCCATTGAGCGCTCTGGATTGCGATGGATGCGACAGCAGATCTTCTGCACATTCGCTGGACTCGTTGCAGTAGTTGAACGACCACTCCGTAGAGTGTTGGCAGTCCCTCCAGTCTCCTTGTAGCGTTTCACAGCGTCATAGACTGTTTTACTCTTGAATCCAGTCGTTCGAATAATATCGGCTGTTTCCATTCCCTTCTTGTGTAATTCAACGACAGTAACACGCACATTTTCACAATTCATAACTCACTAACTCAATGAACTAACAAAGAACAAATGATTAAACCTCAAATACTTTTAATGCCTATAAACAATATATGCCAAATAATTCGCCAACATACGATTTTAACGCCAAAAAAGCGTTTTAAACAAAATTGTGGGAACTTTCTCCGCACCCTGTATATGCTGTAAATATTCTCTGGCAGATCAGCAAAACAAAAACTATTGTTCTTACTATTCAAATACATATCATTTTTTGAGTTATTCAAATTTGAGAATGTACAATGTACATAGGACCTTTTTCCCGGATAAATGTGGTCTAGCAAGTGACACTCATTATAATTTCAAAATCTGATATGAGGGGGAAAAAATATTTTTGTTCAAATATGAAGCTTTGATAATCTTCATGTAAGCGTGATGGATGGGGTGGGGCGAAAAACTGACATGGGAACCGCTTTGGCTCTAGGTGGCCCTGCCAATATAATTGCATCATAGAAATTCATTTTTAGTCATGAAATCTAACAGCAAATGAGCATGCAATCAGCAAAACTCGAGCATGAAACCGATGGTGTTTTAGTCCTGATGTTCTAAAAAAATACATACAACCTCTCTTTCTCACAGCTCATAATAAAAGTTCTCGTTCATCACATTATCTGGAAGAATAATTTTCTATTACCAAAATGGGGAGCAAGGGCGTATTTAAGGGGAACGCCGAAGTCCCAAAATAGATTTTAAACCACTCCTTGTGAATAAAGATTTAATATTTTGAAATTAAAATTTCAAAATTTCTCATAGTTGGGGTTTTAGCCCCTATCAAAAGAAGTTTTTGATGGTAAGGTGGGGGGGGGGGGCACTGAGCCTAGGTCTTGCTCCTGTTTGAAAAGGATTTACTAGTTACAAACTTCCCTGAAACTGCGTTTATGTCAAAGCAGCATAACGCATGAACTCGAAATCCCAAAGGAGAATTTATAAGCCTTAGAGGAGAAACATTTTTATTTACAAGGATATTAATTCTTGCAAAGTTCATATAAGGTTTAACAGACTCAAACTTGATCAAGTAAATGTGAAGAAAAAAAAAACTGTGATACCTGTGCAATTATTATTTAATCATTTTGTTCAAAACGCTTTTTAATCATTTGTTTTGAATTTAGTTGTATACTTTTAAATGGTTAAAAAAAAAGGGGAGGGGGATTCTTGGTTTTTTTTGAAATATGTTTTCCAGTTCATGTTTAAGCATTCTAAAGGGACATAACAGGAAAGGAATTAATTTTTTTACTGACCAGGCATGTAATATGATATAGTTAATAAATTTTATAAAATTTAATCGTTAAAACCACAAAATTAGTATTGCACACCTCATTTACGGCGTTTACTTGCATAAGAGTGCTTGTTTTTCACATTTCCTGTAGAACCCCCCCTCCCGGGCCGGTCGATTTGATAGTTTCCAGGGCCGAATTTCCTTCCCAGTCGGCCCCTGTTCATACATGCCCCAGGCTTGTTCATATGTACCTCCCTATAGGGGCACATATGAACAATTAAAGACAATTTTTAAAATATACCACAAAGTAAAGAAAGATTTTTTTTTTTTTGAAACACCAAAAAAATTCCATGACACAAACAAAATACTATTCAACCATGGGGAAATTTTTGCACTAAAAATTGGTAATATTTTTTGAAAAATAAAGAAATGCAAAAAAAAAAAAAATTCACAAGTGCCTCTCTTTTTCCTAATATAAGTAACAAACATATTTCTAGTTCTAATACTAGAAAATTCATTTTTTTTTGCAGGCTTATTTAATTTATATGTTATACATAAAAAACAATCAAATTAAAAGTAATGTAGTCAGTCACATATTTATTTACAACAAAGAAAAGTAAATATAAGGCATTTTTGCATACCAGGAGGTTTTTCAACATCGTTAGAAAATATCCAATTTACAGCCTTTTGGGAATCAGGCCCAGTAAGGAAATATTTTCCAAAGTAAGACATATTAAATACAGCAGCGTTTTGACGGCATCCTAAACATTCATGCCCAATCTGTAAGTAAAAAAGTTTTTTTTTTAAAATAAAAAATTGCACTTCATTAAATGGTTACTTGAGGAATAAAAGTTCATTAATATCTAAATTCAACAACAAATGAAAAAATATTGTTTGATTAAAAATTTGAAACTACTTTTTTCTAAGACGTTTAGAAAAAATATTAGACATATTAGAAAACAAAACAATTATTGCATAAAAATTTGAAAACTTCTACATACAATGGCAATAAAATTATAAATACAACACAAAATATTTTGTATGCAGAAAAAAATCATGAATTACTCACTATGTCATGATGATAAGGAAATTCAAATGTGTAATCTTCACGCAGTCGTTTTGAATAAGCATAGTTCTCATGTTCTTTATTTTCATAACTCCCATAGAAATCATACTCTAAAACCTTTAGTAGTAAATTAACATTAAATGTGCAAAATGATAGAACATTATTAAATAAATGTTGATAAAATATAGTACATGATATAGTTTCCTTAAGATATTCAATAACAGGTTCTTATTCTTTTTTTTAAATTTTTTTATTGCTGTAAAATTTCAGAACAGCTGGAGAATTGCTGATCAGCTTTTGACAAAATTTAAATACAAATAATATCAATCATAAAAGCTATTTTACAAACCAATTTATTTTGAAATATATTTTACAGCCTAATAGACTTCAGTTGAGATGCATATTTAGCTTGATTGACAGTTAAGTCAAGAACACAAAAATACAGAACTAATGCAACCAACCAGAAAAATTCTTGGATGTCAACGCAATTTTTTAAAACTATTAAAATGTATAACATACACTTGAAATAGTTTTGGAAATGTGAAACAACATTGTCTTGAAGTGAAATAATTTATTCATGATTATGAAAGATTAGAGATTACACTAAGACAACTTGATAATCTACATGAACAATTGAATTTTAATTTTAAATGGCTGTTTTAAAAAAATAGTTGTGATTTATTTCCTCGTCCGTATTTTTCTACCATTTATGGTAATAGTAGATGAAAAGGTAAACATTCAATTTAAAGACATAATTTGATATGTCTACTAGTTTATAGAATTGCCAACTTTTACTTGCACTTTTTATTAAATTACTCAGATGAGTTAAACAGAAGGAAGTAAAAAAGAAATTCAAATATATTGGTTAAACACTTTTTTTAAAAAATCAAAATGACCATTTTGAAAAATTTTTTTGGTGCTTGCTTATTATTAAGATGCAACACAAAAGAAGATACAACATTTTTTTTTAACCAGGAGGAATGTTTTAATGGTATTTTCCCCTGTTTTTACATAACTTAAAATGACTAATGCAAACCAAACATTGCTGACAATATTTAATATCAATATCATGCAAAAAATAAATTTATGAATGAATATACAGGGTGATTATAAATAAAGTTCCACTTTCAAAACCCTGTAAAAATAAAACTACTGGTCAGAATGACCTCAAATTTCAACGGAATATTATCGAAAAAGGGGGAAAACGTACGGCAGAAAAAAATACATTGTTAGAATTTTTAGCAATAGATGGCGCTGCAAGTATCAGAATATGTAAATCAAAACACCTGTCATGCGCAAGACACATTGAAGATGTTATAAAAATGCAAATACACGTTTTTTTTCCTTATTTCTCATCTGAGAAGGTAACTATGACTGTCTCAATGAAAGACCTAACCGACCTGATCTTAACCCGTGTGATTTCTGGATATGGGGCTATCTGAGAGCTATTGTGTTCAGTACTCCAATTGCAAACTTTGTTGAGCTTAAGGCATGCATTGCGCAACACATTCTAAACGTGACCCAGGAAACACTTCAATCAGTCGTCGAACATGCTGTTTCTCGATTTCAACTTGCTACAGAAAACGGGGTACATCATACTGAACATCTTTTGTGCCAGTCTAAAGAAAATTAAAGACCGATTTGATTTTTACTGATGCTTTTTATGCGGCTTTCGGCCTCAGGGCAATTAAAAACAGATTTTCCCCATCCGATGTGATATGACCTTGCCGTGTTGGATGGGCTTACTTAACTAACAGTATCACACCTGTACCCTCAAGCACGCTGAGTAGTACGGTGTTTTAACGTATAGTTTACACCTTAGGTAATATTTTATGATTTATTTGTCATTTCTGCCGTGCGCAGGTAAACGGCAGTAACTGCAGATTTTTCGATTTTTATTTTTTTTGCATTTTTGAAATCTTTATTACTATAGTTTTATGGTACAAACACTTTTATTTGGCTGCCGCAGAAAAAAAAGCATTTTTTTTATCAGTGGTAATTAGCAGTAACTGCTTTTTTAGCAACATTTTGCGGGAAGTCGGCAGTATGTACATACTGCTCTTTACCTGCCCACGGAAGAACGAAAAGTTTCTCCCGTGGTCTGGTAAACGGCAGTAACTGCTTCTGTCGCTACATTTTGCAGGTAATTGACAGAATGCACTTACTGCTCTTTACCTGCAGACAGAAGAACGAAAACTTTCTCCCATGGGCAGGTAAATGGCAGTAACTGCAATTTTTTCCATTTTCTTTTCTTTTCTTTTTTTTTTGGAATTTTTCAAATCTATGCTTCAGTTTTATGGTGCAAACATGTTTATTTAGTTAGCGCTAAATAAAAGCATTTTTTTTATCAGTGATGATTAGCAGTAACTGATATTATCGCTACATTATGCAGGTAATCAGCAGTATGTACTTACTTACTGCTCTATACCTGCTCATAACCATTGTCTGGAGAATGGAACATAAATGAATTGCCGTCAAAACTTGAACCAAGACGCATAAACGGTTTTCGCGATTTCTTTTTAGTTCAACTAAGGGCAAGCAGTAATGCCCCGATGGGAGGTCATTGTGTGACCTCTCAAAAATTTCCTTGATTAGGCAAATTTAGAGAAAATATTGCATTTTTACTTTCTTCTATATCTAATATATAGAAGAAAGTATTGGATTCGTGCAAATTTTCGAATTTCGAATTTTGACGGATTCGAACGTTTTGAGGTGTGCTGAGTCCATTTCGATTATTTTTGGAAAATGTCTGTCTGTCTGTGTGTGTGTGTGTATGTATGTGTGTGTGTATGTATGTGTGTCACGTCTGTGTGTGACCAGTTTTTTGTGGCCGCTCTACAGCAAAAACTACCCCATAAAATCGAACAAAATTTGGTACACATATGTGTCGCTATGTGAACTTGTGCCCATTGGTTTTTGGCGCGAATTCCTCCAAGGGGGGTGGAGCAATGGGACGTTTTTTGAGTTACGCGTGCTTGCTATTCCTCAGGAAGTAACTGGCGGAATCAAACAAAATTTGGTCCATATGTTGCCATTAACAGGAACAGGTGCTGATTCAATTTTGGTGTCAATAACTCAAATGGGGGTTGAGCTATAGAACATTTTTTGTTGTCAATTGTGACTGCTGTATCTCAAGAAATAATGAACGGAATGAAAGAAAAATTTATCGGCAAGTAGCCCTTAGTGGGTATAGGAGCTGATTTTATTTTGGTGTCAACAGCTAAAAAGGAAGTAGCGCAATCACCCGTTCTTTTTTTCCATTGTGAGTGCCCTATCTCAAAAAGTAATGCTACGCTCTGGTTGAAATTTGGAATATATGTGAATCCATATGTAAACCGGCTTTGGTTTAATTTTGACGCCAATCGCTGTAAGAGGTGTTGACTTTTTTTTTTGTTTTTTGTGAATAAAAATAGCTTTATAATTGCAACAATAAGAAAGATAAATCGTAATAGACTGTCGTCTGCGTATTTCTCGTGATTTTAATTGTATGGAAATGATCGGAAAAATTATCTCAATGATTTAAAAATTTTAATTGTTGCCATCCTGTGCTTGTTAACAAATAAATGTTTGTAATTAATTCAAGAAAGGCTTTTGAAATAACTTTCAATTTTCGCTCTTTGCTTTGCTTTTGCAATAATTCAGACATTGTTCAAGTTTTTTCATGTGTAATTTGGTTTTTGTTGGGAATATTGCTTCCTCGTCAAGCATGGGGAGGGATCAGAAAAAAAAGAAAAATATAGAAGAAAGTTTCGTGATGGCCACAACATACTAGTTTAAAATGATTCCTAGTCGCTTCTCATTAGATGTAGGTATACGTGCCAGGTCGTATTTTATCTTTCAGCAAAATTTGGGAATTACCGTCTCTCGTCCTTGAGCGAAAGAGATACTTAAAAGGGGGAGATACTTGGAGGAAAATAATCATACTTTATTTCAAATAAAGTCGATGAAAACGTTTTGTAATTTCACAGCCCTCAAACATTAAAAAAAAAAATCTTTGATTCTTCATATCCGTGTTCTAAAAACAGTAAAACAAAATTATATTTTGCTAATATACAGTTATAGAAGATAACATATGAGTAAACATATGTAATGCTTGGCAGACGATCATGGGTGCAAGTTTGGTGATGTGTTCAAGACGGAAAATATTTTCAGCCTCCCCCCCCCCCCGCCCGCATGCGGGCTTAAGGAAAATTTGTATGTATAAATTTTGCAGATCTTAACAATGCCAGTTTTGGAATCTGTTTGATTTAAATTTTAAGCCTTAAAATTGTAATATTTAAGTGTTTTGACATCATAATTCTAAAAAACTAAAATCCGGCAAAAAAAAGGGGGGGGGGGGGGGTCTGGGAGCTCTCCCCCAGAAATTTTTTCAAATTGAAGTCCAAAAAACGCTGTGGTAGGCCATTTTGGTAAAGTTCAGGGAAAGGAGGGGTTCAGGGACTCTTACATCAATTATTTCAAACTGATAGTCCCAAAATCACAATATTGGGCAACCTTCAAAAAATATTAAAGAAAGAGGGGGGGGGGGAGGAGACGCTATGGGCTTTCCCGAAATCGAAGATTTAAAAACAAAATTGTAATTTAAATTTCATAACGTTTATACTCTTTTTGAATGCACTATTGAAGGGATGGAGTTCAGCAACCCTCCTTCGGCAATATTTCGAAATTGAAGTTTCAAAAACGCAATTTTAGACGATGTTGGATAATTGTAAGGGATAAAAGCGTTTGCAGCACCCCACCATTAGTTTTTTGCCGATCCTAAACATTTTTGTTGTAACAATAAAATCGCTTAGGACATAAGATTTTCACTTTTGCATCATTAATCAGTTCTGAATCGAAAGTCTACCCAAGGTAGCGCCAACAAACTAGAAAAGAAGGAAAAGTGGGGGAAGGGTAAGACCGACTAATGATAATGAACTGTCATCATTCCCCCACAGTCTTCATTTGAAAAAGAATTCTTTTATAGGATAACAGGTGGTGAAATTAGCAATAAAAAATCGCTTCAGTGAAGTAGATGTATTTTTTAAACAAGGTACCCTTTCCAACATTCATTAATTAAAAAAGAAATAGGGGAACTGAATCCTAACTCCAGGCAGGGTTCCCGAATCACATCCCTCTTAAGGCACTCAAATATAGCCTAAAGTGGCGCTTTAAATATTTCAGCATCAAAGAATTTTCGGAAGAGAACTCCCGAACCCCTTCCTCTGAGTTCACCACAAATGTCCTAAATTTCAATTTTAAAGGCTTCAGTTTCTAAATTGTTTTGTAGGAATAGTACCCCTCTTACCTATAAACATGATTTATGACCGCCTAAAAATTTTAATACTTGAATTTTGGAAACTTTTTGAAAAAATCTTCCTACACCCTTCCCCCTTAAGTCATCCAAAGATAGCCCAAACCAAAGCTCTTAAAATTTCAGAAACTAAAATATTTCGGGCTGGGGGTGCGAAATAACCCCCCCCTCTCATTGTGTTTAATAAACGCAGTGTAAATTTTTGTTCAAGATTTATTTTTCTATTGAGAGAGCAACTCCTTTCCACACATCGCCAAAGACAACCCAAAGTTTTAAGACTTCAATTTCGAAAATGTTTCGAGAAAGACCCCTGAATTCTCTAACTCTTAACTCACTCAAAAATAGCCAAAATAGCATTTCAATACTTTAGCATGGAGAAATTTTCGGGGAGAGAAGAGATCCCCTCCCCCGAACTCTTTCCTCTAAGTTCACTAAATTTTACTTAAATTTGCGGTGTCCCCTTTTCATCACCGAAGATTTTAGAATTTAAATTCTAAAACGTATTGAGAGAAAGCCTTCGAATTCCCTCTTCTTAAGTCTTCCAAAGATTACCTAAAGTCGAGTTCTGAATACTTCAGCTTTGAATTTTTTGGGAAAGGAGAACCCCGAACCCCAAGACGGTCCAAAGTTGCGCTTTTAAGACTCCAGTTTCGGAATTTCGCCTAAAGAGAGGCCTCCCTCTTGACATTGCCAAAGACAGCCTTCAATTACAAACTTTTCGGGAGAGGGTCGCAAATGCCCTTTAACTTAAGTCATTTAAGTATAGCCTCAAATAGTTTTTAATACATCAGCTACAAAACATTTTCATGTTAAAACACCAAAACCATCTCTCATAAATTCACCAAAGATTGCCTAAATTAGTATTTTTAAAACTCCAATCTTCGATTCTTTTTTAAAACCCACTTTTACATCATCACAGACAGCCTAAAACTTTTTGACTTTTAAATTTTTAAGAGTTTGCAGTGGAGAAATATCGAACCACTCCTAGCTTTAAAAATATTTTCAATTCAGTTTTTCGATATTTTATACTGCAACCCGTGAGTAACCCCCCCCCCCCCTTAGATTGTTCAAGATATCAACGTTTTAAGACCTCAGTATCGTGGGTAAATTTGCGGACAGATTACCCTCTTTGCAAGAGCAGCGTTTTTTCGCAAACTCGTGCTGCCGTTATTTTTCTCCTTTCCTTTCTCTCTCCCCCCCCCTTCCCCCACCCGTATTTCCATTCTAGCGAGTGTTCGATTCAATGACATTAGAATTTAGTGATTCCTCAAGTCTGTCAAAAATACAGGAACGGTTTGCTCATCGGTGTTTCCAACCAGCTTGAAATCCCCCCCCCCCCCCGATTATTTCCAAAATTCCCATTTTCATTAAAATCTTCAAAATCCTTGATAGTTTCTGTTTTACTTGGTATGTGGACGCCCTTTGCTGTGGCAAAAATATTTTATCTTGTCAGCAATCACTTTCAATCGGTGATGCAGATTCAACTTTTAAGACATTTTAAGAGCGTACATAATTTTCATTTATGCGTGTAAAGTTTGCAAAAAAAAAAAAAACACAAATGGGAAAAAAAACGAAAGGATGATCGAAAATAGCATTAGAAAAGGCTAAATTTTCAATTAGAGCCGATTGCTTCGAAAAATCAGGGAGAATAGCGAGCAACTCCTCGGTTTGCAATGCAGTGAGTTGGAAATAACAAAGCTATACCTAAAAAAAGTCAAACGGCGCGAGCCGAAAAGCCACTCATCCAAAAGCACGTTGCAAACAAAACAAGCACATGGCGGAAAACCGAGAGAATGTCGATGTAAATTCGTGGTTATGGAACGGTCCAGTAATATTAAAGCATATTTTTCAAACACTCAATTTTTCTTTTTTCATTAAAAATTAAAAGAAAGTCATTGAATTTCTTTCCGTCCCGACCTCCGTCTCGGAAATTTTGTCAAGACGGAAATCTGTCCTGAGACGGAAGGTCTTGCACCCATGCAGACGATAAATGAACGTGTACCAACAGAACGATTCTATTCCATTTGTTTTGTTCTGTCGCAGACGATATTTTTCTCAATTTTTTATATATACTAAGCTGCTGCACTTTTAGTAGTTCGATGAGAGCCATTATCAACACACGAAGCATTTCTTTCACTTAAATTTTCATGAATATTTATTGCTTTATTGCAAAGTGCGGAACATTAAGCAATTGGTCGAAGTTTTAAAAATGCCTAAAGAATCTTTCAGTTGCCAAGTGACGACGTATGAACATTAAAGAGTTTTCCACAATGCCGTAAGCAATCAAAACATATGCCTCTTTATTTTATTTTCAAATTACATTTCATTTATTGATATTAAATTTATGTCAAGTGTATACGCGGTATTATTTATTTTTTAAAGTAAAATATATTATTCACATTGTAATAAATATACTTCCTAATGACATCTCTACTCCGTATTATGTTGAATTTGTAATTATTGGTCATTCAATAGTACATTGTGCAGTTACTGCTGATTACCAGTAAAAGTGCATGAAAATTACTACTGCGATAAACGGCAGTATCTGCTTTAATTAAAATTTTGATTGCAAAATCAAATTGAAACAAACTGCCCAAAAAATACTTCGATATAAACATATAGAATAGCCTAAAATCAAATTTCAATATTGATATTTGTGTTAAATCAAAAAAGCGTTTCTTCAAATATCTCAGAAACTCATTTTTGTAGATACTGCCATTTACCTGCACACGGCAGATTTGTAGTCTACCACTATTAAATTATGCTTACAGCGCCATCTATTGTAAAAATTCATACTATTTTTTTTTCTTCTACCATCAAGTTCCCCCCTTCTTCGATAATATTTAATATTCCGTTGAAGTTTGACGTCATTCTGACCAGTGGTTTTATTTTTACAGCGTTTTGAAAGTGGAACTTTAATTATAATCCGCCTGTACATTCATATTTTTATCAAAACAAAACAGAATTAGTTTTTTTTAACCTCTAGATAAAAGTTATATATATATAAAAAACATAATTTTGCTATTTCCCATCTTCTTCCTAACAATATTTCTTCACCAAATTAGCCACATGTTAAGAACATTTCTTTTAATTTTCTAATGGTATACTGCTGCTTATAGTTTTCTCTGATATGTTTTTTAAGTTTGATCCCACTGTAGCTGCGTAACTATGAACATAATTTTTAATTCGGCTCACACGTACTTAACTGCATTCATATTATTCGATTGACAAACAAAAATAAATATTATTAATGTCAGTTATTATTATTGCTAGGTGGTATAGACCTAGGAAGATTTGATATTAGTTTTTCTGGAACCTGTTTCTTAAAAATATTCGAATTCATCAGCCTGGGGTATGTTTTTGTCTGCATACTCTTCATGAGAAGGAATTACATAGCAAGCAAATAAAAAGATAAAAGATGCAAAAAAAAAAAAAAAAATGAAAACTCTGAAAAATTATTATTATTATTATTATTATTATTTTTTTTTTTTTGTATTTTGAGTGACACTTTGTTACTTACTGGAGCTGGTCCATCTGGAGAAAACCAACCTGGACGCTCAAAACCCAGCCTTTCTTGGTAAACACATCCAGCATTCAATAATACCTTTCATAAAAATAAAACAATGAGCAACTTCCTAAAAGCTAATCAGAACCTCAAAAACATGGGAATTCAAAAATAAAATAGAAATATTTACTCACTTCATGAAATGCATCTTTTCTCATGTTCCTGGATGCCAGAGGTTCATCATGAGGAAAAACAATAGAGTAGTTTTTGACATATGATTCATGGCTACGTTCTTTTATCCACTTTTTGTTGTCAGTCATGTTTTCATGGAAACGTCTGGAAAATGTCATGAGATATGTTAATCATGAAAGATTGAAAAACCGGAACCTTATGAAGATGAAAATCTTTAGATGTCACAACATGACTGAACATTGATTTAGAACTTTTCAGTAAGTTACTGACCTATAGCCTAGGCTAAGGCCTTTACCTTCAATCTTCAAGTTGAACCAAACCATTGCTTTGGGCGCTCGTCTGGTTAGAGGTAATTCTATATTAACTACCAGTTTGTTTGGCACTCTTGGCTTCCTTAAGAGGTTTTTTACCTCCAGCTCAGGCACTTTCTATTCTGAGCAGATGAGTGCTAACAAAGCCCGAAACTGCAGTCCTCGGATGGAATGACTGAGCTGGCGGTGTATTTTATGTATTGGTTTAGAACATTTGAAAGTTTCTTATTCCAGGATGTTTGGAGATAACTTCAATTTAATGGAAGTTAATTAAACTAGCAGAATAGTTATTTCAATTTAATTTCTTAAATTAAAATAATATAAATTTTAAATTACCTGATATCATAACCATACATATCCAATTCAGGTCGTCCATGAACAACCCATCTGGCAAGTTCACGTCCGCAACCACCTCCACCATTCATTCCTAAACTGTTGAAGCCACAGCCATGAAAAAAGCCTCTAATTACAGGATCTTCTCCTAATAGAGGCTTATGGTCAGGTGTAAAAGATTCTGGAAAAAACAATTCTATTTATTTAACTATTTTTTTAAAAGCATGACAGTTACTCAATATTCAAATCAATAAACAGCTTGAGCAAGGTTGTTTTTCATTTAATAAACAAATAAGCAAAAATGTATGCAAAAATGTAAAAATAGGATAACTTTCTAAAAGATTGCAAATATGAGTTTTAGGGTTACAAGAATGCAAAAATACATGAGCTTGTATCTCTAAAACTGTCTGCAAATATTTGCCAATTTGTTCCTTTTTAACAGCTTATATATTTTTATTTTCCAGACCCAAAGGTATTTATTTATTTCAAATAAATGTTGAAAATGAATTAAATTTTCTAAGCGCAATGCTGAATATGAAATAGTGAGTATTAGCAGAAAAAGTACTTAAAACAAAAAATAATTGTGTTGTTTTTGTAAAGATAAGGCACTTAACTTTATGCCCATTTAAAGAACCTGTTATCGTTAACTTCATCAAAGTACAAAGAGTTAAATGGGCAAGCCATATTCTCAGAGAATGGACGATGACTGCACCATTAAAAAATTCTTCAATGTCTGACCAACAGGCATACAGTAAAAAGGCAGGCCAAATGTAAGACTGATTGATGGCCTAGAAAAAGGCCTCCTACTTTTGCAGACTAAAAATTGGAGTACATTAGTGAAAATAAGGTTGGCTTGGAAAAAAAGGCTTCTTGAGAAGTGCAAGGCTATCCTTTGGCTGTCCAGTAGGTGAAGAAGGAAGTAAGGTACTTAGTTATATTTAGAGTAGAGATCGTACACTTTTTGAGTACAGATTTTGTATTTGAGTTAGAGATAAAACATAGAAAAAAGCACAACTCAAAAAAATATATTTTTTCTACTAATTAATATAACAAGTTTTTCAAAGTTGAAAAGTCTAACAGCATAAACATATGAAGAAAAATCAGAGTAAATGAAGAAGCACAGATAATTTTTGAGTTTTTTTTTTTTCTTGGGAGTATTTTTAATTTTAATTTTTAAACAAAAGTTTAGATGATTTTGAAACAAATATACAGTTTGTTAATGTTTAACTGCAAGACTTCTATTTTCACAACTGTTAGTTCTTGAAGCATACTTCCAATAGTAAAAAAAAAGGCCAAAACGAGATGTAGAGTTAAGATAAGAAAAGTTTTTTTTTGCAAAGAAATAATTTAGTGAAATGATTTGAAATCTAACTTTTTATATGATCCCCAAATCGATTACAACGCATTTAGACAAATCAAAAGGATGGAAAAACAATTCAAAAACTTAAAGTTTGACAATAGTACAACCACTATTCACAGTGATATGAAAAGCAGTGTTTTATGACTTTACACTCAATCAATAACACCTTTTGGGGGAAAATATAGCTGCCAACAAGGGTTTAAAACTATATGAATGCATAAAGTATGTTTTTATCAAATTGCACAAGCTTTTGTAGAGTGTTTATATGCATCATAGTATAACATGTGCATCTATTTTTCAATAGCAATGAAATATATAAATATTTCGCTTTTTTACTTTGACAACCTGTCATTATTCTGAAATGGCAATAAGTTGCAATCTCCTCTTTTGCACAGTCTCTTAAAATTTTAAACTTGAATATCTCCTTAAACTTATGTGTTGTTTTCCATTTGTATTTCTTTGACATTCTTTTATTTAAATGAAGCAGAATATGCATTTAATATGTACAGTGGCTTCTGGGGCCCTATTTGCATGACTTGTGGCTTGTATTTGCATGACTCCTTCACCATCTAAATAAATCTCTCACTAACATTAGGTTTAAAACACATTTTTTTTAAAGAAGGGCACTGACAATTTCAAACAATTATCCAATGAATGTTTGAATTTTTAAACACTAATAACAACTCAATGTGGTAATTAATTTATAAATATTTAAAAATTACGCAATTTTAAAGGTCATTGCAAAGAAAAGCGACAGAAGTACATTTTTACAAGAATGTGAATGAAACACAACAAAAGGCATATTATAAAAACCCTAGCTAGTTAAATGAATTGGAATACTTCAAGGAACAGGGTGATTTACTTTTAAATAATTACTTTGAACATTATTTGTTACAACCTCAACATATGTTTTTAAGTGCTTTACAACATCCAGTACAAAACATCACTACAATTCAGTAATTTTATAAATTACATTCTCAGTGCCAATCCTAGCAGGTGTGCAGAGTGTGCACCGCACAAGGGCGGCCACAGCAAGGGGCGGCCGCAGGCCGCATCATATAGTTCTTTTAATCAAGCAAAATTCCTCGAGAATTTCTCAAAAGATAACTTACAATAAGTCAAAGAAATGTGCTAAATTTTAAATGTTCAATTATCAAAGTAAGTGCCGATTTCCCGATAGCATAGCATAGTTTAAAAAAATAGATTGTTAGGGAACATTGTGTTGGTTCATTGTCCATTAATATATACTCTTTACACACATGCTTCATTTGGTTACAAAATTTATGACAGAACCGGTAATCAGGCATAAATACAGGGGAGGGGAGATGAGGGAAATGGCCTCCTCCTGAAGCATGAAAGGGTGCCTTCTAAAAGGAGCACTCAGGGCCCAGGGCGGCCACTAATGCTTACCCCCCAAGCTTTTACAGACCTAAACAATGAAGACGTATTTTATATATTATATTTAAAAAAGCTATACTGATTAGATACTCTCGCAAGCATTTCAAACGAATTCTATTTTCAACAATAGCGGCTGCGTGGAGAGACAGTGGAAAATTGCGACTCCCCTGAGAGTCAAACATATATGAATGAACTAACATTTTGTAATTTTCCTCCTTTACAGCATTTTTTTCGAATTAAAATCACGGATGAACTGCCCGGTTTCAAATCAGGGCTCTTGCCCCGGGGTAGTAAATTTAAACGTAGCTCCAAAACGAAGATCCAAAAGAATGCCATGACCTCCTTGACGAGATTAAAGAAGGCTTAAAATGGCGTTTTTAGGACTTTAATTTCGGAAAATTTTGCTGTTTGAACCATCGATCTTAAGGACACAATTAAATCTCTGATTCATCCCTTCCAACTTAACTTAATCAAACATAGTCTGAAAATGTTGGCTTTAAAATCCAAAATGTGTTTTCAGAGTACAGCCCTTCTTAATGTCATCAAAAATTGCTTAATGACATTTTTCGTATTTCTTTTTCGAAATTTTTGCGATGGAGAGCCCCAAAATCCATTCCCAAACATTACTACCAAAGATAGTCTCAATTAGCATCTTTAGAGAGGCCCCTAATCCCACCCCCTCAGTTTGAAATTGACTTCAATTTCAAAAAACAGTTCGTGAGGGCACACTGAACTCCCGACCTCTCTTTGTCCCACCGTTATCAAACAATGCCTAAAATACGATTTTGGGACTTCAATTCCTAAAAAACTATAGAGGAGCCTGGCTTATGTAACTTTTCACAGCGCTAGAGGATACCCATCAATCGTCGAAGTGAGGTGGACAAAAGTCTATAGTTGTGTTTTTCAGATATCAATATCGAAAAATATCCGAAAGATTCGCCGAAGCTTCCCAGTTTTGTTAACATCACCAAAGATGGCATAAAATTGCGCTTTTAGAAATATCCGCTTGGGAGCTCCAAAACCCTTATTTCTCAAAAATAGCCTAAAAAGGATTTTAGTTCTGAAAAATATTTCGGTTCGGAATTTTTTCACGTTTTCCCTATCGTTTTCAAATATAGCCAAAAATAAAAAATGGGTTTTTGAAACAACATTGCCGAGAAATTACCAGAGGAAAGCCACCAGATCCCCTACCACCACCAAAGACAGCCTAAATTTGCATTTTAAACTTTAATTTCGAAAATTTTCAATGGGAGATGATTGAATCTCCCTTCTTCTAGCAACGTCAACAAAGATAACCCAAAACTGCTAGTTTAAAAGTTCAGTTTCGGAAAATTTTCGGGAAGAGCGCCGATCTTTCCTAAGCTATTGTCAGAAAAAAAAATAGTTTCGAATTGATTTCAATTTTGAAAGAATTTTAGGAGAGAACTCCAACATTAACTTTTCCCCTGAAGCCTCGAAAAAGTTCCTAAAATAGCATTATTTGACGTCAATTTCGAAAATTTCTCCATGCACCTTGAATGCACTCGACTCTTTTCTCCTTGCAACCAAAGATTACTAAAACTATTTTTCGTACGCCAATTTCGATAATATTCTGGGAGCAATCCCCCCTCCCCTGATTTCCCCTCCTCCGTTCTTTCTCTGATGTCACCGAAGACAGACTATAAAATGCGTTTTTACGACTAGTAAATTGAAGGCAAGGCGCCTGGCACGCAGCCCTTCGTTTTCTGAAAGGGGTCAGAGGCTCCTGGAATAATAGTATAGACTAGTAAATTTTGGTATCTATTACTTTCTTCAAAGATATAAATTGTACCTTAGAAGTTTCTTACTATGAAACTTTTCTTCCTTTTTATAAGTTCATCATTCTTGCTTTTTTTTTCTCTTCTTTTCTTTTTTAAACTAGAACTTGATATAGAAATTTGAAGAAGTATTTATATGGAGGTCAAAAACTAGTCAAAATATGCAAATTACTCTTGAGGGGCGGCACATTAGGTCTTTGCACACGGGCGGCCGACACCCTAGGATCGGCCCTGTACATTCTACAAGCTTTATATCATTCAATTAAAACAAAAGACTCAAGGTTTTTTCATTTCACATCCCTTAAAGATTCCAGCTTAAATTTTAAAACAGTATACGGAAAAAGAACTGTTCACCGTAGAACCCCTATAACTAGAGAGGGCGACGTATCCGCCATGTTGGAGCAATCGGGAGCAAGTGTACTTTTCGCACAACAGGGAAATACAGAAGAAAAAAAACATTCTGTAGATCACGACATGTTAGCAAAGATTACAAAGCATTTATAGTATAATGATGGTAAAATCATGAGAAATATATTGGTTTTAACCTCACACAAGGGAGCTCCATTTCCAGGCTGCCAGTCACTTCATCGGCTATTAATTATCCAGGTCTTTTTTTTTCCTGCATCTGCTGGAAATCTGAAATCCCTTTTTGGAACTGTTTGCACAATTAAAGGCCGAACTCCCAATTGACTCAATTTAACATATGCTAAAGAAATGTAAAAATCCGCAGCAATGCTATCGCTGCGAAGCACGGGATCGGGTTTGCTCCAAAATGGCGGATGCATCAGCTCCTCCACTATAGGGCCTTAGTTCACCGCACATTTGCACTGTGTATTACTAAGAATGAGTAATACTAAAAATTCTGTATGTACATACATACAAACATAGACACATATGCAAAAAAAAAAAAAAATCTCAGAGCATTTAAAATAATGATCTAAAAATGTATAGCAAATTTTTGGCATACCACTAAGAAAACCATGAACATTGTTTACCAGGTCCACACACAGTTGATTTAATTCCGGTATGCTCTAATGCAGGAAGCCTATGCATAGATTTTTCCAGATGAGTTCCAAATACATCATAATCCAGTTCAAAGAGCCCAAAAGCAAAATCTTTATCTACCTAAAGCAAACAATTTATTTTTCCAGATTATGAAAAAAAAAAAAGATAATTTTTTTTTAAAAAAATTGAACAATACAACAAAACTTAGGAGGATTTAATTAAAAAACTGAAATAGCCTGTTCAACAAGTCACTGAAAATTAAAAATATTTAATGCAATTACAAGGGCTAAAATAACAAATTAGCATTCTTATTGACTTTTATACCTAAAACATTTTTTAAATGTAGGGGAGATTGAAATCACTTGAAACAAGCTTAATGTTGCGGAAGCTATGAACTACAGCGTGGAAAATGTTAGAAGAACAAAAACAGATTTATGTCGGAACATAACTGCTATTAAAGTAAGACAAAACAACGTTAGATGAAGCACAAATTTGCAAATTACAGCAGACACGTGTTTTGGCATTATAGGGAACGCCTTTTTCAATGCAAAAAATAATGAGCTTATGGATGAAAAGACATCCGACAAAAGCCAAGAGCAGATAAGCATGCAGCTTAAAAGATAAAAACAGCAGATTAGCTAAATACCAATGACAAAGTTATAAACCGATCAGGAACCAATAGTATAACTGCTTTTGTTCAGTATACTTTCAAGTGTATCATGCAAGTCTTAAAGAGTTGTTTCATTTTTGCATTTTAAGTCAAACTGCTTGCGTTTTAAACCAAAATTTTACTAGTTATGACTACAATATTTAGTAACATAAGAAATATGGTTATTGGTTTTCCAAAACGCAAGTGTCAAAATACTGTCACTGAGAGAGATTGTGTCAAACAGTTCAACCAACCTGTCTATATAATATAAGTATTGATATATACATGCAGAGGCGGATACAGGATTTCATTTTAGAGGGGAGGGGTCATGCTCCAGAATTTAGTCTTATGTACAACAATTTTCTTGAACTTATTATAAATTAAATACTTAAATTATTATTAATTAAATACTTAAACTATTATTAATTAAACTTAATTAATAATAAGTTAAAACATTGAAACAACCCAGTTAAGTTGTATTATAACCTGTTTAAGGACCAGTATTCACATCAGCCAATAAATAAATAAATAAATCAATAAATAAAACAATAAATAAATACTACGGAAATCTAACAAAAATTAAATGTTTTATGTGCGCATCACATGACTTCCTTTTACTCCAATTAAATGTCATTTCCCCATTACTAGCAATTTTAATGTCATTCAATAGTTTACTCTCTAAATATCACCAACAGTGGCCAAATTGAAACAGATTATTAAAAAAAAAAACAAATTTGTCGGAAAGTTGGCAACAAAACTTGGTGATCAAAAGACTGGCGATATATCGCCAAGTGTCCGCCAAATTATAACACCACTTGAGTTTACATCGAAATTAACAATGATTTCCCCCCAAAAATTGGCAAAAGACCCCTTTAGAAACACCCAAATGCAACCAAAAGGGGAGATGCACAACTAGACCCCACTAGGAGTCTACATACCGAATTTCAACTTTCTAGCACTTACCCTTCTTGAGTTATGCAACATACATACGCACATCCGCACATACAGACGTCACGAGAAAATTCGTTGTAATTAACTCGGGAATCGTCATGATGGATATTTTGCGTGTCTATACGTTCTTAGGCACTTATCCAAGTGTGGTTGAGTCAGAAAAAAAAAAAAACTCAATATTCATTCGTGGGTGTGTAAAGTGGAAATTAAGGTTGATTTTTGAGTGAAATTTTTTTGGGAATACAACACTTCCTTTTTTGTAAAAGGAAGTAAAAACCACATAACCTTTGACACAAATTAGATTTTTTGAAAAATCAGCAAACTTCTAGACTTACTTTTTCCCAAAAAATAGGATTTGATTCATATCCTCCGACAGAAAGTGCATCTCCCTGCAGTCTTAAATATATTGACAAGTCATGATCTCTGGTGTTAGGCATGTTTTGAATTCCTTCAATTTTATTTGTTACAACATATGCATGTTTCATAGCTATCAAAGGAACTTTCACACCAGCCATTTCTCCAATATATGGAGCCCATACACCTGCATAAAAATGAAGTTTCAAATTAAAATGAAAAAAATTGAAGTTGATTTGCTTCAACTATGCAACTTACATATATTTTGAGTAATTAGGATAGAATTCTCAAAATTTATAATTAATTTCAGATTGAATTCGGTGAGTAATGAAACACACAAATATAGAGTTAATAATAATTGAATGACTGCTGAAGAGAAAACTTTAACAAGGACAAATGTCAAATCAATTAGCTTGATCAAACCATGTTATACATTTACTGACTTAAACAAAACAAACAATATGGGATTGAATCGGTCATATTTTTTATGTAATTAATTCATTTTTATAGTCAGAATTTTTAGTTAAAATTTGCTGGTTAAGAATTGAGCAAAACCTTGGAAATTTATAGAAGTAAAAAGATTACTACTTGTTTTATATGAGCATCCAAAAATGTACAAAAATAAATAAATAAATAAATGAGAAAGTAGCTGCAATTAATGCTGGACAATCTTTCAAAGGGATGTTGTATTAATTTTCTCTTTTCTAAGTACTTCAGACACTTACACTTGAATGAAACCACAAAACTAATAAGTTTCAACAAGAATTTCTGTAAATTAAGCACGGCTGTGGCAACCTGATCGGTAAGTCAGTACTTGTAACTGCACAGTAGAATGTTTGCTGCTTGTTGCTCGAAGATTTTCCTTGTTTGCTAATGGGGACTGATGCATGTTAAACTCGAAAAGGTCACAAAGTTGTGGAAGTTGTAGTAGAATTTTAAATGAAATTGTTAAAGGATTTAGATTTTTGCGTTGTGTGAAATATGTATGTATAACCCATTCGTATCACGATCCTCCCCAGTTTGTGCACGTGCATAGAAAAAGGTAATGTATCCATGGTGACTTATCATCTGGGATTGGAGATATAAAAAAAGAGGATACCTGGAGAAATGAGGACACAAAATGTAGATAAAAAGACGATTCATTTACTGTTACTTTGGGGACATGACTGGCTGGTGCGGATGCCGGCGATCTCCTTCCATTAACTCCACATATATCCGGACTCCAGAAGGAAATGGTCGATCACACAATGGAACGCTTCACATCATCACTTTGGGCATGGTTCAGTTCGTATATCACAGTTCTGATCCCGGTGAGCAGCAGGCAGCCCTGCCCGATCATTCCTAGAGGACCTCTTTCTCATAGACGAAACGCAGTTGAAGAGTCCATGCATAATTCCACACTCTCGGGTCACTTTTTATCTTTCACTATTCAGGACCGTAGTGGAGCGTTCAGGCGATTCTTACATGTCCGCCGGTCATCTGATGTAGAACTTATTTCATGAAGATTCCATTTTTATAAAACCAAAAAAAAACGGGTGATGAAAATTGTTGAAGAGAAAAAAGTAGACACGACGATACAGGCAACGGATGTGGCTCAACTGACTTTTTCCCACGTGCGCCACAGCCGAGCTCAACTCTGTGTTGCCATACACATTTTTAAAACATTTCGACCGAAGTGCTTCTTCTTCTGTCCGAAAGGAATGGAGGTCAGCGTTGCGTACATAGAGATCAAGGATAGTGGAGAAAGAGAGGAGATTTGTAAACTATATGTCGAGCTTCACGACATATTCTCCCCCCTGACACAGTTAAGAAAAATTTAAAGCCAAACAAACAAAAAAAACGAAAACCCCAAAAAAATTTTTTTTTGTATATGAAACCCTATCACTAACCAACATCTCGCATCAACCAGTCACTTACATGGGTGCTTACATAAACCAGTACCTCAGACGGTACCTTTGAAAAAGCTTGATTAAACAATTATAAAAATATACATGATATACAAAAAGGAAGTATCTAGAAATTCATACATACTTATATGCATCAGAACAGTATGTCAGAAAATAATTTGTTGATGACAAATCATTATTATTATTATTATTCCACAAGCATATACCCTCAAGTGATAACTCGAGTACTTCACTCAAGAAGGTTCAACTCATTGTACTTAATCTTAATCCTGATTTTTTTTTATTTTTTTTTTTTTTGATACTTCCACAGAAAAACATTAGTTTCAATTTAAAAAAAAAAACATGAGAAATTTTTTTTTTTTTTTTTTTTGAGATCTTCACAACCAAACATTTTCAAATGGTGAAAATAGTACGTAAAATAGTGTATAAGTTTAACTAACATTTAATCAAAGTATATTCGACTATGCTTCACAATTGTTATGAATGTATACTCCTTTGTATTCATTTTAATTGCAAAATTTGCATCAGTGGCAAACACTATCTTGACAGTCCACCAAAAAAGTTCTTAGTTTCAGTCACTAAAATTTTTTTTTTTTTTTTGAAGAAAACAAAATTTTTTTTGAAAAGTTCATTTGGCTTTGATGTTGAAAGATGATTGTCACAATTGCTCATAATTAAACTGTCATCTGATTGTAAATTACCAATTTTTTTTTTTATACACACTGTACTTCAATCAAATTTTGTAAAGACACATTAAAAATTATACACAAACAATGCAAATTAAAATATTGAAAAAAACTATGTACAAAATATTCGAAGACACCAGTTTTCAGATCACTCCAACACAGCCATGTGTATATGTAAGTTCAAACTGATTATGTGTGAATACAAATCACTTCAATCCTTTGGAAAACATCACAATATCCTCCCCTTAAAAATTTTGCAAAAGAGGTAAACTAAAGTGTATGAAACAAATATTAAACCAAATAAAAACCAAGAAATTACCTTCATAATGAAAATTTAAGCTGCCATCATCAATGAAAAAATTTAAAATAAAAAAACACAACCAAAATTCAAAACAAACAAGATCTGTAAACAAAACAAATATGATGCCAGCATCAAAATAACAAACGTAAACAAATAAAGTTTGAATTGAAGAGAAAACCTTAACCTGATCAGTGTGCACCCTGACTCAAGAAAAGTGAAAAAAATTATTGACAACTTCTTAAGTAATACCTTGTTTTATACACTTGAGTTTGTTCCTCGACATTAGAGCTATTTCCCTGATAATGTTGTTTCCTATGGATTGCAGGTCTTAATCTATCAACATGAACTTTAAATGTATTTGCAAAAGAGTTGTTGGCAAACCTAATTAAATAATTCACTGCGTTACATCTTTTAATAACCTGATATGGCCCAGTAAATTTTGGTTTAAATTTGTCCTTAGATCTTAAGTACACTATTTGCCCTTCCTTAATATCCCTGAGCTTAGCATTTTCATGTTGCTTCACATTTTGCTCATATTGTTTTCTCTCTAAATTTGAAAAGGCTTTGGTATACTGTTTCTGTAAGGTTTCAAGGACATGTGCCAAATATTGAGTTTTGTCCAATTGAACACATTTTATATCAGGGTTATATGTGTCAAAAATCAAAGCCAATTCCCTACCAAAGTGAAGAGCATTAGGAGTAAAACCCGTTGAGCTGTGTACAGAACCATTATACAAATTCTGGTGAATTTTTAGCGCATGTGAAAAATTATACCCTTCTTCTTGCATTGCTAAAATAGTGGCCTTTATTCCGGTATTTATCCTTTCACTTTTTCCGTTGGCTTGTGGTCTACCTGAAGAAGTGTGTCTTAGTTTAATACCCAATGTTTTTGACAAGGTCTCACACATCTCAGCTGTAAATTGTGAGCCTAAATCTGTTAAATTTACAGCGGGTCTCCCAAAAATACTTATATATGTAAACAAATGCTTTGCAACAGATTCCGCAGAAATGTTCGACATTTGGTATAATTGCATGTGTCTACTGAAATTGTCTAGCACAGTAAGTACGTATTGTCCATTCCCTAGGGGGCCTAAAATATCACAAGAAATTTGATGACCTGGTTCATGAGGAATAAAATTTTTGCCTAAAGGAGCTTTTTGCATAGCATAAGGCTTCAATTTAATGCATTTATCACAAGAATAAACCCAATTTAATGTTTCAGCATACATTCCTACCCAAAAATATTTTTGTTTAATGAACTCATAAGTTTTTGCTAACCCCTGATGAGCCAAGTGAGCAATTGCCATAACCTTAGGTCTCAGTGACTTAGGAACAACAATTTTATGTACTACTTCATTATTTTTCTTGTCGTTGAAAGCATACATCAGTACCTTACTTGAAGGGTGGATAAAATATTGGTCCACTTTTTTAGTTCTACGTTTTGACGACATTTTTTGTAAAATTACAGCTAATTCAGAATCTTTTTGCTGTTCTTGTCTAAATGACTCATCAGAAATTTCTAACTTAGGGTCATGTGGGTTCTGATTAGAAACATTTAGCTGATTTACAAACTCATAGGTGTCATTATTTTCCTGATTGTTATTACTACAATTTTGAGTTTCCCTAGAGCTACTAGTCATACTTCTAAAATTTTCCTGCCAATTATCTAGACTACCCTCGGTTTCGTCCTCATCCTCTATATTTATTATGGGTAAAATTGCACTAGAATTTAAAAGATCTTGATTTTCTTTTAGACTTTCATTTGGTAACTGTTCAGAAATTCTAGAGATAAAATCCGAAAGCACATTTAATTCCCCTTTTATAAATTTCATGGTAAATGTATATTCACTTAATTGTAATAGCCATCTAGTAGTCAAATCAGCAGGCGATGAAATCTTTTTATAATGCTGCAGTGGTAGACTATCAGTCAATATACAAAAATGACGTGAATAAAGATGGTATTTAAATGCTTGTACCCCTTTTACAATTGCCATTAACTCAAGTTTAATTGCAGGATACCTTTTCTCATGTTTGGAGAGTGCTTTGCTAAAATATGCAACAGGGTGTAATTTCCCTTCATGTTCCTGCATTAGTACCGCAGCAATCGCTATGCCACTAGCATCAGTATTTAGTACGAATTCTTTATTCCAGTCAGGAAGTTTTACAAAAGGTGCAGCGAAAAAATTTCTTTGCAACAAATTAAATGCTCTAGTGTGTTCAGAAGTCCACTTAAACTTATTTTTATGTGATGTTAGTTCAGTAAGTGGTTTAGTAAGTTCCGCATATGAGGGAATCAAATGTCTGTAGTAACCACATAATCCTACAAATCTCTTGACTTGTTTTGAAGTTTTTGGAATAGGAAATGAAGTTACTTTTACGATGTTGGATTTAACAGGTGACACGATGCCCTGTGTTATGCTAAATCCTAGATAATCTATACTCGTTTTATGAAAAATACATTTTTCAGGAGATAGGGTTATGTTATATTTCTGGAAAATGTTCAAAACTGCTGTAATTTTGTCTACAGACTCTTGGAAACTCTGGGCACAAATCAGTACATCATCTTGATATGCAAACAAAGCTGGGAGATTTAATTCCTCTAAAATAGAGTCCATCAGAGATTGAAAAATTGAACTTGAATTTTTGAGTCCGAAAACTAATCTCTTATTTTTAAATGTACCAAAAGGCGTAGTAAATGCCAAAATATCTTGGTATTCTTCAGGGAGTTTGATTTGCCAGTAAGCATTCTTTAAGTCACATACAGTAAAAAATTTATATTGAGCAATATTGCTAAGTATGGTAGCTATTTTTGGAAGAGGGTAAGACGATGATTTTAAAATGCTGTTAATTAGCCTCAAATCCATAGCTAGTCTATATTTAGGTGGGTCATTTTTATTTGTACACTTCTTACGAACAAGGAGCATAGGTGCTGACCACTCGGTATTTGTTCGAGCAATCAAATCAGCAGCCTGTAATTGTTCAATTTGCTCTAAAGCTTCCTTTTGTAGAGCCTGCGGAATTGGGAAAGGTAACGTCTTAATTGGGTTCTTGTGAATAAAGTCTAATTTTGGTACTACCTTATCAGTACATCCCAGTGTATATAAATTCTTAGAAAATGCAGCCGAATGTGACATTAAAATGTCCCTTAGGTGGTCTTGTTGTTTACTATCTAAATGGGTTAAGTCAAAATCAGTTTCTTTTAACTCCTCTTTGCGTTTCTGTAAAACCTCCTCACTAGCTGTAATTAAATTCAAATATTCCCTTTGAACATTCTTGTCATTCCCTGCTCCAAATTCAATGTCTGAAATTATGTTTCCAATAACCTGTCCTTTATTTAGGTGAACTTTTTTTGTTTTGGACAAATTTTTGATATACACATAGATTTGGTTTGATGATTTATTTACATTACCAGAGTTCAATTTGTTTGAAGAATTTGAAATTGGAAAAGTAGCATTTTGATCAATTTGTAACAAATTTAGATATTCATTAATATTATTGTCATTTGAAGAGTAAATAGTAGGATCACATTCAAGATCAACAGATTTTAAAGACGGGTCAAACAAAAAGTTTTCAGCAGTCACATTTTCAGACATTGAAACCAAAGCATAGCATGATTCATTTGGGGGAATTATGAGTTTCTTAACAAGACGAGCATGAATTTCTTTTGGATGGTATGCACCGACAAGTGGAATATCCTTATTGTTGATGGAAATCAAATATTTGTCTATGTGCATACACACATTATGGCGGGACATGAAGTCAAAACCTAAAATTGCTCGATATTTAGATTCTTTTGGAAGTTCAACAATATAAAAGGTGTGCCTGAAATGTATTTTGTTCAACTTAAATGATACCTCAGCACATGCTGAGAAATCCACCGAAGAGTTTACAGTAGCAATTGATACTTTACGAGAAAGAAATCTATATTTTACCTCAGATTTTATGCTTTCGAATGTGTTTTTAGCCAAAATTGAAATTGTCGATCCTGAATCAATCAAAAACAAAGCTTTGTGATTATTAAAAGAGCCTTCAATTAAGGGCAAGTTAACACTATCATGATTAGCCACATTATAAATAAACTCATATTTTGTGGAAATTTCAGTCTGTGAATCCGCATCAGTTTTCTCGATGGCATTAGTTGAACTACACTTTTTTTTATTTTTAGAAGTTTGACATGCTGATGAAAAAAAAATTTTGAGAGCCTGACTCATCAGCCAGTGCAGGTCTCTTTTCTAGTTTAAATTTTCCCCACTTGAAATATTTCGAGAATTACTAGCCCAATTTCTAGTGTTTCCCCTATTTTGCCTAAAATTGCCCCTTCCCCTAAAATTTGAGTGATTTGAGGAATTTTGATGACCTGAACGATTTTGATAATTTGAAGAATTTTGGTTCAAACTCAAATATTCCCTACAAGAAAACAAAGTGTGCCCTTGACGACTACAAAATTGACAGAAAATATTATTTCGAAATTGTCCCCTGTGACCAATATTCTGCCTATTTCCCCTATTATCATTGCCAAAATTTTGTTGACTGTTGTTATACCTATTCCTAACGTTATATGGTTCAGATCTGTTTCTGTTCCCATGAAATTTTTCCCCATTCGAAAATTGTCTTTGTGAGCCGCGACATTGTTTAGCTGAATGACCTTTCTTTTCGCATAATTGACATTCAATTTGATTTTGCGCCTGCAAATTGTTAATCTGCTCTTGCATTGCCTTAATTTGAGTTTCATATTCATTTTGAGTGGATGTATGTGGGTTTACTGACATACACGCAGACAATTGTGCATCCTGGCATTTCTGTGCGAATGTTACTGCCTCCTCATACTGAGTTATATCATTTTCAAAAAGCTTACATTTTATATCAGAGGGCAACGCATTAGAAAACTGCACAAACTTTATTTGTGATAGTGCCTTTTTATCACAGTTGTAATAAACTTTTACCGCCATTGCATCAATCCTATGAGCTAAAGACTTAATTGATTCCGCTGGTAACAATTTTATGTTGTTAAACTCTGTAACTGATACTATTTTGTTATTTGAGGAGAAGAATTTCTCAAATATGATCTTAGCTTCTTTAATGGTCTGAATTTCTTGGAATTCGGGGCACTCAAGGAAATATTTTAAAGCATTGCCAGTTAATTTTGATTTCATCAAACTGATCATCATGCCTTGGGTATAATTATTATATGTTTGGACATCATTAAGTTGGGAGAAAAAAAATTTAATCATATCCTCACTTCCGTCAAAATTTTGAATAGATATATTTAAGTGTGGGTGTACACCTGGCCGGTCGGAGGAACTGGGTGTCCCCGAAGAGTGAGTCACATCCGTTGGCATATTATCCCGTGTCTGATTTCTAGTATTAGGCATATTCTTACCTAAGACTTACAAGTCTTATAAAATTTTCCCCTTTTTTTTTAAAAAAAAAAAATTTAGATGAAATACATCGTACTCAAAACACACTCCTTATTTAAAATAGTAATTAAAACATATCACATGTAAAAAACATCATATATCACATTTAAAAATTCTCGATAACATAATACTGATAAGATCATTTTCATTTAAAAAAATATTATCATAGAGTTCTTTCATTTTACTATTGTTCATTATTTCTATAAAAATTCATTTTCTTTTCCCGTGCACGCAAACAAACAGGTGAGGAAGGTCAACGGCACCAAATTTATATGGGGAAGTTGTAGTAGAATTTTAAATGAAATTGTTAAAGGATTTAGATTTTTGCGTTGTGTGAAATATGTATGTATAACCCATTCGTATCACGATCCTCCCCAGTTTGTGCACGTGCATAGAAAAAGGTAATGTATCCATGGTGACTTATCATCTGGGATTGGAGATATAAAAAAAGAGGATACCTGGAGAAATGAGGACACAAAATGTAGATAAAAAGACGATTCATTTACTGTTACTTTGGGGACATGACTGGCTGGTGCGGATGCCGGCGATCTCCTTCCATTAACTCCACATATATCCGGACTCCAGAAGGAAATGGTCGATCACACAATGGAACGCTTCACATCATCACTTTGGGCATGGTTCAGTTCGTATATCACAGTTCTGATCCCGGTGAGCAGCAGGCAGCCCTGCCCGATCATTCCTAGAGGACCTCTTTCTCATAGACGAAACGCAGTTGAAGAGTCCATGCATAATTCCACACTCTCGGGTCACTTTTTATCTTTCACTATTCAGGACCGTAGTGGAGCGTTCAGGCGATTCTTACATGTCCGCCGGTCATCTGATGTAGAACTTATTTCATGAAGATTCCATTTTTATAAAACCAAAAAAAAAACGGGTGATGAAAATTGTTGAAGAGAAAAAAGTAGACACGACGATACAGGCAACGGATGTGGCTCAACTGACTTTTTCCCACGTGCGCCACAGCCGAGCTCAACTCTGTGTTGCCATACACATTTTTAAAACATTTCGACCGAAGTGCTTCTTCTTCTGTCCGAAAGGAATGGAGGTCAGCGTTGCGTACATAGAGATCAAGGATAGTGGAGAAAGAGAGGAGATTTGTAAACTATATGTCGAGCTTCACGACAGGGACTGATGCATGTTAAACTCGAAAAGGTCACAAAGTTCTTCAAGTTCCCATCCCATATCAGTATCTATGGGGGGAGGGGGGGGGGGGTCCTAGATCAGGATGTCATTTGTCTCCTGGTTTGGAGCAAAACCAGAGCTATCTTTGGGGATCAATCCAACCAATTGAATAACATGTGGTGGTAGATACGCGGGGGACCATATCGTGTAGTGTAGTGTAAATTATGTATTTCAAATAGTAGCCCAAATGTTTAGTTGCAGGAAAATACTAGATTAATCTAAGAAAACATAATTGGGGTTGTAACTAATCAAAATTTTAAACTCTAGTATTTCCATAATTCCAATTCAATTATTAGTTTACTGACTATTTTATCTTTAAGAAAATTATACATATGTATTGACTATGTTATGTATGAAATAAATATATGGTTAAGGAGATGTTGTTAGATTGATAATAAATGCAATATTACCAGTGCAATTAATTAGGCAGTTTGTTTTGATGGCACCAGATGATGTGTTCACAGCATTTACTTTTCTCACTCCAAAATCATTTTCAACAAGGTCAATGCCTGTTACAGCACACTTTTCAATGACCTATAAAATTCTTATTTAAATACCAAGTAATAACATTTAGATTAACTCCAAGCTTCAATTAAAGTTTTACACTGAGATACATGCACATGCATACATATGTGTATACAGATTTATTTTATGATATTATTTTGAAAAATACACTTATATGATTAAGTCACTCATAAAACACAATTGGACCCCGATTTAACGAATTCATCAGGACCAAAACTTTTCTATATTAAATCGAGGTTATTCCTTATATCAGGGTGTTAAAAAAATTGCACTTACCTTATCTAAAAGCCCTAATAAGCAACTGCGCAAAAATACCCATAGTTAGAAAGTGTACACTTTTTATACAGCATTCCGCGACTTATATTACACACTAGTTAATTTGAAATTTTAAAGTATTGTGTAATAGATATTTGACAATTTCCTCGATACTCGACACTTGAAATATTTCACTTTTGACTTTATAGGGAGAAAAAATACAGACATGTGACCCAAACAGGATGAAAAATGCTGAAACTACATGGCTTTGTGAACAAACACAACATTTTTAGTATAATTTACTACATCTGAAAGCTCCCCCATGTATTTTAGTATCTATACAGCAGATTATTTTAATTAGATGCTTGAAATTAACTGGAATATGTGGACATGTTGAATTTAGTTTCCAATGCCCCTTCTTTTTTTTTTCTGCACACAGTATTTTGCTTTCTCAAAAAATAGTGAATTCAGTAAGAATACTGAAAAATCACACGTCTGATACACTGGAATTTTTAGCCTGCAGCATGAGATATGTTATTAGTTTCAGGCCATGTAAAGCAATTGAGGAAGTTACAGTTTTAATGGGAGTTTCATTATCACTTTCTGCATCAGAATCGCTATTCATTGGTTGCCCCTATGCCCACCAAAAACTGCTGATTCCAAGAAAAGTCTTTTTCTGCTTCAGACAGTATGGATAATATCTTTTGGAAAACAATATAATATTTCCTAACTCAAATTAATCAGAAAAAAAAGGCTGTTAAAATAATTTGGTGATTGGGGTTTGATATTCGGTAAATAGGGGTTTTGGCCTTCATTTAGTTGAGAACAAGAAAAATAAGCTCGATTGCGAAATGCGTTAGAGTTTTGTTTAATCGAGGGTCTGACTGTAATGTTAAAGCACTAATTTTTGCTTACCAACTGCAGCAAGTTATTTATTTATTGTTATTTTTTTTCCTTCAAAAACTAGAAAAGGAAGAGAAGCGAATGAACTTTTCATAAAGTAGATTTTTTTCTTAAAATTTTTCTTTTTTCTTTACTTTACATATATTAAAAAAGTTTACACCAGAAAAATTAAAAAAAAAAAAAAAAAACAAAACAAAAAAAAAAAAAAAAAAACAAAGAAATTCCAATACAAAGCAAAATATACAAAAAAATTCCCTTGTTTTCAATAAAACTTTATCAATGTTCTCAACACATGCTTGATATTTTCAGCATTGAAAAATCTATCTGAAGTACATAAAAGCACAACAATTTGAAAATTAAAGGAAAATAAGCAAAACTGATTTTGTTTCAAAAACATTATGTAATAAATTACAAAAATTAGATTTAAAAATAATAATAGAATAGACACATTATTATTTTTAAATCTAATTTTTGAAATTGTTGAAATTTGTACTTTATTTTTAAATTTTTTATTTTGAAATTTGATTTAAAAAAATGCATTAGTAAAACATACTGTAGTTTTAGCCTTAATGATGGAACATATTAAGAGAATCATTCTTACTTTTGCACCAGCTTTAGTTGCTCCTCGTACTAGAGACACACAAAATCCAGCTGGATCCACACAACCATCTCCAGGACTATACAAAGTTCCATACAAATCATCAACATTCAGCAACGGGTATAGCTTTTTGGTTTCAGAAGGAGATAATATATGTGACTCAATTCCAAAAGCTTTTCCAATCTTAATAAAAAGAGGAAAGATATTTGAAAGGGTATTATATAATCTTTCACATTGAAATTTAAAACTGACTTATTGTACTATTTAACAGATACAGATAAAAATATTTCTTTGAATATCATATGCTTTGTAAATACAATTTCACACATTAAATAAATTCCTAATTTTATACAAAAAAAGCCACTTGCATGTAATAATTTGTAAATACAATTTCACACAGTATATAAATTCCTAAATTTATGCATAAAAGGCACCTGCATGTATTCATTTCTAACTGTAGCTATTACAGGGCGATACTGTGACTTGCAGTTTTTTGGCAAATTGAATAGTTGGAGTACACCAGAATCTCATGAGCTGAGAAAAGAATGTTGTGACAATTTTGTAATAAATAAACATGTAACAAGGTAGGTGGAAAATAATGACACAACAGGGGATGAGAGGTCTCAGAGACTTTATAATTTTTTTTAAGATTGTGCAGTTAAAATACACTTCTGTTATTTCACTCAGATGTTCTTTGAACTTCTTTTTGCAAAGGAAAAACATACTTTTGAATTATACGTATAAATGCACCAATTTCTAAAAATTATATGCAAAGTCTTATTAATCAAATACAGTTTCAAAATGCGAATTTGTTTCTAAATAAAAAAAAATTTTGAAAAAAAAAAAAAAAAGAACCGACTTCAAAATTGCTCTAAAAAGTGAAAAATAATTTTATTCTTTAAACACCATCGATAATGCTTTTAAACATAATTTTTGAAGTTGGCGCAAAAACCCGGGTCGCTCGTGTGGAAGGCGAGAATTCTACCACTGCGCCACCGTTATCCACGGATGAAAAGTGTGAACTTCGCTACAATATCATTTTATAGGGAAATTGAATAAAATTTACTATTTTTTGCCCATAACTTTTTTTCTAAAGAACAAATATGGTCAAACAAAGTAATAGGACTTAAGTTGAGCCATCCCCTATCCATTAAAAAAAGAATCATCAAAATCGGTTCACTAGGTGAGACGCTATGAGTGGACAAACAAAAAAAAAAGCATACATACGGTATGAACTGATAACCGCCTCCTTTTTGAAGTCGGTTAAAAAGGGTTACCTCCAATTTGGATATGAGTCAACACATGGGCGCCCATATGCAAAATTGTAAGGGGGGGGCTCAAATATTTTAACCATGGCTTAGCAGGATATTTTCCCCATGGAAACCGATTTCAGGACAGATTAGAGTCATAAAAATTTGACATTTTTAGTAACTTATTCATTAACAGCTGGAAAAGAAATGCTTTTACATTTTTGCAAAGAAAAAAGTACTAAAAGCAAGAAATTTCTAATTTCTAAGAGGGGGGGGGGGCTTGAGTACCCCCCTTGCCCCCCCTATATGGGCGCCCTTGAGTCAACAGCATTAGTACTGGAACCTTTATTAACCAACATAAAATCTTACTATTTTCTTGATGCATAAAACAGCAAATGCAAGTGGTAAAATTAAATAGTTCAATTAAGTAACATAGTAGTTATAAAATTAATTATCATGCTTTATTTTAAAATAACCAGTAATTTATTTTTTAGTTCTGAATGAAAGAGGCAAAGAACAATTAGTCACACAAATAAGTTAGCCAGGAGATGAGTTTAAAGGTTTTCTTTTGTGATGATTTGTATTTGTTGGCTTATGAAATGAAAATTTGTATAGCAAAATCTTCGTGCTTTATGCCTCTGAATAAAACATAAACAGTTGAGTAAGATCAAATCTAACTTAAATCTTAATTGGAAAAAAAAAGGACAAAGAGCCCTTGACCTCCCAGGTACAGATTTGAAAAGACACTACTGTTAAAAGGCATACCGTCATCAGTCGCTTGTATTCCATTAATCTATCTTTTGAATTTGCAATAAAAAGTCCTCCATTGTTAATCCACCCAGGATGCACACCAGTCTCTTTTTCCAAAACATCATTTAGTAAATGCCTTGTGTGATTGAGAATTTGAATATCTGTGTCATTCGGTCTAAGCCTCCAAATCAATCCTACAAAATGAAAAAAATTAATTAAACACACATGAAGATAAAAATAATGCAACTCAAAACTATCTGCAAGTATGAAAAACAATATACAGTGGGTAGACAAATTTTTTAGTAAGATAATACTTTTTGCTTTCAATTATGTTTCTATGAGAGTAAAACGTGAAAGTTTTTCATTAATTTATCTGCAAATTTTAAAGAATGCCAATGTTTAATATTGATATCAATTAATGATTTATTTGACAGTGCACAGATCTGCAGGAAACGTATCTGTACAGCAGTGAATGTATCAGCACACAGGTATGTGCATCTGTGTTATCTAATTATGATTAAACATAGATAATGGATTAAAAATAAATTAACGAATATATGTAAAATTGAATGTGTACATTCTTTAAAAACATTATAGCACAAAAAAGTACACTTCCAGCAGTAAACATATTGAAGGAAGGAAAATTCTCCATGTAATTTCATCATTTTAGCAATCTAAGAAGCGGTAATGGAATCTTTAAGCATTTTAACAGTAAAAGAGTAATTTATTACTTTAACTTGCTTTTGCATTTGAGAGTTTATATTATCATAAAATTAAATACCAATAGCAGATCACTACTACTCAAATATAATCAGGACATGAAAGTCACTTCAAAAGTTACAATGAATTTACTGCTACAACATAGGCGGATTTAGGACTGAGTTCCTGGGGGGGGGGCAGGATTTTTTTTAAGCAACATTTTTATGGCCCCCCCCCATTCCCATGTTTTTGTCAGTTTCCTGCGATGCATAAGTTCATGCTTTACTTTTTTGTGTGTTGTTTTCATGCTGTCCTTTTTGAATTGACCTTAAGAGAGGGAGCTGGTATCAAGAGAGTGATGCAGGGTTCCCTTTTCAGTGGGAAATAGAATATCTCCAATTTTAGGGGGCCGGGGTTTCTCCCCCAGAGGAAATTTTGTAAAACAGATATAAAATCCTGCATTTTGAAGCCTTATAAAGGTTAATTGGATAGACATAGAAATTGATAACTAGATTATACAGTTGTACAGTATTGTTCAAACTTTGTAAGAAACAGTCATTTTAAGTTTGAAAGAAAAAATAAACTATAGATTTCTCATTACAACAACCTTTTTTTAATTATATGTAGTGCAGAAAACGAAAAGGAATAGAAATAGTGTATTTTTTTCCTGGCTAAACAGATTAACAATATGCAGTAGAAGTAATTGGAGCCCACTTTGCTTAGGATTTTCAAAGACTTTTCTAACTATTTTCAAGGATTCTAGAACAATTAAAATTATTTAACGCACTTCCTTTGTACTTTCCAGTCTCTGATATTTTAGTACTTGATTGTAAATTTTTACAGTCCTGTTCTAACTTTGGGAGAAATAGCTATTTTAAATTTAAAAGAAAAAAGAAACCATAGATTTTTCACGACCACAACTTTTCTTCAGTTGCAAGTGGGGCAGAAAACGAAAATAAATAGAAGTAGTGTGTATTTTTTTTCCGTGCTAAACAAATAGATAATAAGCAGAAGAAATAAGATAAAAGCAATCAACACAAAAGAATTTCCAAAATACTGCATTCGGGATTGAATAAATAGCAAGATATGAAACATGTGAGTCACAAAAATTTATTTCAAATAATATGTTACAAAAGTGAGAATCATGATTTTTACATTTTTAATACAGGATGTGGCAAGGCCCCCCTCTACCATTTGTTAGAAATTTTAAAATTTAAGGTTTGTAGCCACACGTTTCCAAATATTCAAGGTTTTCAAGCACTTAAATATGAAATTAGTTTTTTCAAGCCATTTCCACTTTTTAAGGAACGAATCATGAATTTTTTTAGGAGTTAGGGACCCACTTCAAAGCAGGGTCCCTAAGCAATAGCTTGTTTATCTTACAGGCAAATTCGGCCCTGTTTGTAATTCACTCTTACCTGCAAATTTTTGCTTGATTTTTTTGTAATTTTTACGAAAATTCATCAGTTTTTACAGTTAAAGGATTTTTTACGATTTTACCAATCTTTGTTATGTTTTTATAAACTTTTATAAAATTTCAGCAAATTTTTCCAAAATGTTTCATGACTAAATTATTTGGATTTCAATAATGACAAGGACTGACTCACTTAGACTTAGATAATTATGACTTACCTTACTTTTTAAACAGTATTTATAAAGTAAGTAAAATTTGTACTCTCCCTATAAGTAAAAAGATTCATTTAATCAGAACACTCAGATAACTGAAATTTATTCAGTTTGCGATAGTATTTCTCTCTCTCTATCTCTCTCTTAGAAAAAAGAGAGAGAGAGAGAAGGGGGAAAAAACTATGTTTTTTAGAATTTCTCAAAAGGTCAATTAAGTGACAGCTGTACTATATGTATTTAATGTTCGTTTTTTTTCCTTTTCTTTTCTCCCATCAGAAAAGGACATTCGCTTTTCTCTTCATTTTCATTGAACTATTCAAAAAAGAAAAAGTCATGATTTTTTTGTTTTAAGATTCCGGAAGATGTGTTGTTACTATATAAAGTTCTCCCAAAACTGGGGGCATTGCCCCCTATGCCCCCTCTCCTTTAAATCCACCCATGCCCTTCTGAACTATTCAAAAAAGAAAAAATCATGTGTATATATATATATATATATATATATATATATATAATAAAAAAGTGAAAAATATTGAAAAGACCACACCACCACTGCGTTGCGCATCTATGGGCTCTTGGTGTGGTCTTTTCAATATTTTTCACTTTTTTATATATACCGTATATACTCGCGTATAAGTCGAGAAATTTTGTCCAAAAAATGAGATCAAAGGAAGGGGGGTCGACTTATACGCGGGTCAAATTTTCCGAAATTTTTTTTTCCGATTAACGAGAGCTGGGAAGCTGTGAGAAATGCCGATGTGCGGTTACAGGTAGTTGCTGATAAGTTGATCGTGTGAAAAAGTAAACTTATTCAAAAATAATAACTAAAAAAACTTAAATAATACACATAAATAAAGATAATTTTATTCTTCTTTATTAAGGATCAAATCAGCAATTAACAAATATCGTGAAACGTATGAAAATATTTATCGTCAACAGTCACGCCATTCAGACTGAGAGTGCGTTCGACGAGCACGACCGGGAGCGACCGGTTAGTGAATCACGTGACAGCTAATGATCACGTGCTCAAATCAACCAATCAACTGCTTAGAATGGTAACCGCTGCGGTAACCGGTTGATCATAGAACGCCGCGGTTAGTAACTGGTTACTTACCGGTTTACCGGTGAGGTTCGTCGAACGCAACCTCTGATATCATTGACGATTCTGCAGCCGCCGATGTATACGATGACGCGGTGATGACGGAAGCGGACTTTAATGAACTTTTTTTTTGCGTTCGACTCGGAATCCGAGTTTGAAGGCTTTTAGAAATGTTTTCCTATTTAATTCCTATTTTATTTGTAAATAAATGTGTTCATTATTTTGAAATTTCTTTGAAAATGATTCGCGATGTTTTTGGAAAGTATGGGGGTCGACTTATACGCGGGTTTTAGATTTTCTCTGCATTTTTTTCTCTGAAAAAGGGGGGGTCGACTTATACGCGAGATCGACCTATACGCGAGTATATACGGTATATATATATATATATATAAATTCTTTTAATTTTCAGAAGATGTGTTGTTACTACATAAAGTCCTCCCAAAACTGGGGGGGGGGCATTGCCCCCCTCTGCCTCCCCATAAATCCGCCCATGTGCTACAATAAGACTTCTATAGACAATAAATGCTTATAATACAGTTAGAATTAAATCCCAATAAAATTGTCATCTCATGTATTGATTCAGAAAGCTACTATAATCGTAGGGTCTGTTATATACAATTTTTTAAAATATCATTTCTCTAAATCCACAACACAATTTCTGAGTAATCCATATGAATATACAAAACTATTCCCAGCAAATCCTTTTGTTTGCTTGGAGCATGGCTGAAGTTAGAAGAGATTCTCCTTTCCTTAAATAGTAAATAATTTTTGGACATATAGCAACCTGCTTTATACATGAACACTAGACATTGGCAGTGGGTGAATAAAGTGGAAGTATGGCCAGGCTCTTAGGAAGGAAAACATCCCCCGTGGTGTAAAACTTCAAAAATTAAAATACTGTAAAATTTGAAATCCAAGTGTTTCCTTCACATTTTTAATCACCTTCTTAACACTTTGTAAAACGATGATAATTTTTTCAGCTGTATAGATTTAAAAAAAATAGTATTATTCAATTGATTTTACATATCTATGAACACCAATGACGGATCTAGAAATGTTTCAAGGAAGGGGAGGTTGATGTTCGACTTGCTTTTTGCTACACATCTGATTTATGCTTGGTTGGGGTGGGGGGGGGGGGAGGCTGCCGTAGCATTTTTATATAAAGCAACTATTTTGTACAAATTTGTACTATTTGGTAACTGAATATTAACAAGGGCGCCCATATGCAAAATTTTAAGGGGGGCTCCAGATATTTTCCCCATGGTTTAGCAGGATATTTTCCCCATCGAAACCGATTTCAGTACAGATTATAGTCCTTAAAATTTGACATTTTTAATAATTTATTCATTAATTGCTGGAGAAGAAATATTTTTACATTTTTGTAAAGAAAAAAGTACTAAAAGCAAGGAAGTTCTAACTTCAAAGGAGGGGGGCTTGAGCCCCCCTTGCCCCCCATATAGACACTGTTGAATGTTAAAGTATTCGGCCAAACTGAATGTTCGGTTTGTCTGCTGAACAGGCAGTATACTGAATACCAACAAAATATTTGGTGTATCTCTAGAAATGATTAATTTCTACAAAATTGTGATGAAAAGTGCAACTATTACAAAACATAATACAATTTTAATGATTATAAAATTGATAAGGTAGATAGATGAACCTCAACATTACCTGCAGTATGCCATGTCGTGCCCGCAGTCAATTGATCCTTTTCTAACAGAACAACATTTGTGCAGCTTAATTTAGTCAAATGATAAAGAGTACTGCAACCAATAATGCCACCACCTTGAAATGAAATAAAGGTTGTCACACATTTACAGTCGAACCTCCATATATCGAACTTCCATATATCGAAATTTTCTATAAATCGAAATCCCAACAAATTTATATATTCATTACATAGAAAAACTGTTTCTATATATCGAAAAAATCTCTGTATATCGATTTTTTTTTGAGACATTCGTAGTTTTTTTTTCCACTTATAGACTGTGTCTCATGAAAAATGAAGGTTAGAGGAGAAAATTAAGTTTATTAAAGGTTGCTACGGAACTCATAATGAATGGGTGTGTAGTTAAGTCGTTGTTCCGTTCTGAAGTTCTTAAATTCTCTCAAGTTTATTTTAAATCTCAACCAGTAACATTGTAAAATCATTTTCAAATTATCCCTTTTGTCTGTTGATTATCATTCCTAGTCTTCTTAGCTTCAGTAAAAATCATTCAAGTTAAATAAATTGATTTTTTTACTTTTCTCTCGATCACATTGTTAAAATGAAAATCCCCTAATGTTGCTATCAAGTTGAATTGCAGAAGAATATGAAGATGTATGTTGGCATAAAAATGTAATTTCTGTTAATTTTTTAAGCTTTCATTTAATCCGATGCTCGTATAAATTATAAATTGAGTTTCATACACGAAAATTAGCTTTTATTTTAATGTTTTAGCATACTTTTATGATAAAATAAGATCGTTTCCATATATCAAAATTTCTATAAATCAAATTTTTTTCCAGCAATTTGCTACTTCGATATATGAAGGTCCAACTGTATTTATTTTTATAAAATCTAACATTGACTTAGCATTCATTTTCTTATTATTATCAATATTAACAATAAGCAACATTTAAAAGAAAACAAAAGTATGTTTGATCATTAGCAGATTTTTCTTTTTTTCTTTATCAACTAATAATATAGAAGTAATCATCGAAATTGTAATGAGATAGACAATTCTTCCTTTTCCCTTGATAGTACCTTAATCAGTATTGCACAAGTTTCACATAAGTTGCACAACATGGAAAAATAGCTGAATATATAATGCACTTTAAAGCAAACGAACTTTGCAAAATTTTATTTATGATAGCAAAAACATTTAAATTTAATTTTTTTACTGAAAAGGTAATGAAAGGTTGAGCATCTTGCTATTCAGATTATAAGCTTTCCATTTTTTAAATTTGTTAATTGAAACAAACTGAATACAACCTATTAATGTTGAAAATTACATTATTTACATTTTAATGACAATATCTTTCAGAAATAAAATACTTTGCTGATATCAGTAAAAATTAAAAATGTCACGCTGAAAGAAAATTTTTGGAAAGTGAAAATTTTCAATTTATCAAATGATATTCACAGTTTTGCCCAAATGATAAAATGCGAGCATGTAACATCTACCTACATTTAATAACCAGATACAGTTGATTGCAATACTGTTTTCAAATTTGCCGAATCCTCAGATAAAATTTGACAAATGCAGGTATGTAATTTCAATATTAACTCAATGAATTGGCTAAAGAAAAACAACAAAACCATAAAACTACATGGATTTCTCAAAACCGCTCCTGACTTCCCTAAATGTCCGCCTGGTCAAATAAGGACATTTTTTGGAGATCCCAGTGACCTCTCATCAAGGCCCCCCTGGTCAAAATAATACATTTTTTTTTTAATCTCTGTCACGCAATTACCTCCTCCCCCTCCTGAGGGCACCATGACAGGAATTTCTCTTAACTGGTAATCATTACTCATTAAAAAATTTTTCTTAAAGTCATTAGATATTTATAATGAGATATTGATATTATAAATGTACACAGAATTTATCTTCAGTAGATCCTCCTTTTACTCGGGGGTTACGTTCCACAGAAATGCCATGTAAATCAAAACCATGTAAATTGAGACCTAATGGTAGTGTTAAAATAGGGGTTAGGTTCCGTTAAAAAAAAAAAAAAAAAAAAAACTTCATTCTAGTGATGACTAGTTGTATAATAAGTTTCATGTGTACTTATATTATGCATAACATACATAAAAAAAAACATAAACTTATTTCATGTTCTGTTTATAAAGAAGAGCTGGCTATGTCTTTTGGCAGTCATTAAGAATTTTCCTCTGTATAATTCTTTGCAAAGCATTAAAGCATCCATGATCACTTGCATCATTTCCATGATAGAATCTTCCTTCATTAACAAATCAAAAAGATCGTTTCTATTGTCTAGGAATGGCTCAAAATTTTCAATATGAACGTTTTTGGTTGTGTGTCACCGAAGTCGGTATCCTTGTTGGTTTTGGCCTCCTTTGTCCCTTCTAAAAGCTCTTCTCCCAGTGAGTGTTGAACTGTGTGAGTTTAATAACTTTATTTCTGGAAAGAGCTTTGGAACCAATGGCATAAAATGCCTCCAGGGGCCTCAAGTTCGGTTATCAGCATGCCAAAATGCAGTTGATTACGTGTAATCTGCAATCTTTAGGAGTTTGGATTAAAAGAGGAGAAAATGTTATCTGTTTGCATTGCCGCATCCAGGTAAAATGAAATAAAGGTGTCAAATCTTAAACCCCACATAATCAAAACCACGTAAAATAAACCTGCATAAAATAAGTATCTACTATACTTTATTTAATAGGAAGGAAAAAGTAACTTCAGTTTATAGATTCTATAACATTAACCTTAATTTTGTTAAAAATATTAGGAATATGCTTGCCAATATCTTTTTAGAAGACTCAAACAAGTTCAAAAATTAAGCAAATAAATGTAACTTTCAAATTAAATATATTAAACACACATGCAACATGAGTTCTACAAAAAAATATTAATAATTTTCATAATCCAATACAATAAAAAAAATATGAATAAACTACCAATTATAACCACATCAGCAGATGACGGAACTGAAACAGGGGAAGTAACATCTTTGCTTTTCAAGGATTTGTATGGAACCGCGCTTGGTGCAGCTTCATTTGAATATGAAAGAAAAGAACATCGTAGTAACGATGACCATCGGGTGAGTTTGTAGCAAGATGTCAGAAACGCCATCTTAAATAATAAAATACAAGAAATTTGTCATCAATGATCACAAGAAAACATAATGAATACTATATTAGTTAAACGCTTTAATTTTATTTAAGTTACCTTTTAAACATGAAATGATTAATTAATAATAATTGCGAGAAAGATATAATGAAATAAGAAAACTTCTACAAGATGACGATTTAAATCCAAAGACTTTAAAAATATTCCTTAACTCAAATAACAATTCAGGTAAGAAATATGAATAAAAAATCAGATGTCAACATCGTAACTTAAACTTCGTTAGGAAAACTTTCTCTTAGAAACAGTAAGAAAAATTGTAGATGTTCAGAACTCTTAGCAGAAAACATTTATTGATAAGAAGCAAGAGACATTTTTTTTTTTTTTGAAAAAAGATAATCTAATCTACAAAACGACGAAACCCCAGAAAACTATGGAGACGAAAATGTGCGTAAACAAACACACGTTTTTCAATTCAAACAGATTACAGCTGTGCTGCCATCTATTTGCAAAAATGAGCGTCATGCCAAATGTTGTATTCATGTTGAAAATCTTTTTCGCAAGATAAATTAAAAACTCCAATGCTGGATACAGGGGGGAGGGGGCAGAAAGCAATTTCTTGCGAGCGGCATAACCGCCCTATTCCTGAGTTTCTTTTTTTTTTTTTTTTTTTGTTGAAACGAAACGTATAATCCTGGAGGATGGGTAAAGGCGGCAGTTTTAAAATTGTGCACCGGATTTGAAAAATCGTCGATCCGGAACTGCAAGAATATCACAATGTCATGACGAAAAAATTACCCTTTGTTTCCCCCACCGCAATTTAAGTTTTTCCTTTATGTCAATTTCTTATAGACCTTATTCTCAACAGCTGGATTTTTCAATGTGTAATTATTCAACGCTTTCATTTCCAAAAATAAGTTTTCATATTAAAGAATTACTAGGAGAAGTTTAATCAAACTTTGAATATATTATGGGTGAAGATACATATTAAGCAAATGATAAAATTATTTGCCTTAAAATGTTCAATATACTACGTTACTAAAGAGCCTACCTTTTCGGTATTATTGATGAGAAATTAAAATATATTTTAAAATGAAAAATTCTTGTGATAGGTATTTTTAAGCACAAAGTTGAGCCACTAAGGGTGCTGGGGGGGGGGGTCATGATGGGGGGGAGGAGGAATATATAGAATTTTTGAACTGAAAATATGGGCTCATCATGAAGAAATAACTATCTTATGACATTTCATGAGATAACTTCTATTCAGTGCCGGACTGGACCCCTCAGAGGGGAGCAAACCTTGGAACTTCAGAGGGGCGCAAGATATTTCTGTACTTATTTATTCATTGTAGATGTATACAACGAGGAGGGTAAGGGGTGGGTGAAAATATTTTCATGTGTCATTGCTCATTACTAATTACAAAACTTCTTGCATAGGTGATCCCAGGGGCATTAAAATTGTTATTTGGGTGTTTTGGGGATATTTTCAGGGGAGAGGGGAGTCTTCGTTCTTGGGATTCTAATGTTTTGCCTGCGATCTTTTTTTTAAATTTTTTTAAAAATGTTTTATTGACCTTAAGAGAGGGAATAGTCTTTATTAGGAGAGTAGTGCAGGGTTTCCCTTTAAGTGAGATATGTAATACTCTAAAATTATGGTCCGAGGGTATCTCCCCCGGAAGAAATTTCGAAAAAATAATGTAAAATTCTGGATTTTGAAGTCTTTTAAGGGTAAATTGGAACTACAAAAATATCAGAAAAAATAGACAAACAAAGCTTATAAAAGTTATATAATCGTTAGAAAAATAAGATAATATACAGTAAATATTGCTTTGGGATCTACAAATCAATGATTGCAGTTGGCAGAGCGAGGGAGGAGAAAAAAAATTGCTTATGTTTCTTGCTTACATCAACTTTCGGTGTGTGTGTGAGTAGTCTTTAATCCCCTCTCAAATAGTGGTGCAACCAAAACTTTTTTTTGGGGTGGAGCACATTAAAAAAAAAAAAAGATTTACATCTTATAGGAAAGAAAGTGGGATATGGGGGTTCTCCCCTGGAAAGTTTTTGAAACTCGTAGTTTTAAAACCGCAATTTAAGACTTTCTTTGCTGATGCTAGGGGGGAAAAGTACAGGGGTCTCAGCGGAAATTCTAGAAATTGAAGTCTTAAAAACGTGATTATAGGCCATATTTGTTGAATTTGGGTAAGGGATGGAGCTTCAAGGACTGTCCCGATCGATTTTTAAATAACGGAATTTTTTGAAAAATACTAAGCACTTCATAATGCACTCAAAAGGACAAAGTAACTTTTCTGAGTCGGAAAGGACGATATTTAAGTATTCCTGTAGTTTTCAATTATTCCAAGAAAATGACTCCACAAACGAGGAAAAGTGCGGCTCAAGTCTGGTGAAGAATTTTTAATTATCATCTAAGTTTCTGTTATAACTTTGAGTGTTGCAACATGCATATTTTTTTGGGAAAGTTTGGTTTGAAATGACTCCGCACTTTTCCTCGTTTGTAGAGTCATTTTCTTGGAATAATTGAAAACTACAGGAATACTTAAATAGCGTTTTTTCTGACCCAGAAAAGTTATTTTGTCCTTTTGAGTGCAATATGAAAAGTGCTTAGTTTTTTTTTTTTTTTAAAAGAATTCTGTATTTTATGCTTTTTAGTCTAAATGTATTTTAGAGATAGAATAATGTTACTATCACGAAATTTCACCTCTTTTTTTCATATAAATGCTTCATACCAAAAGGGAAAAAAAACTATTTTCCAGCTAAACTATTTTAACGAACCAGCTAGGCTGGTCCTTTGACTAGGACCAGCCTAGCTGGGCCCAGTGCCTGTTGCTGGTCGTCACATTTGTATTTGTATTTGTATTTGTATATACGTGTCTAAAACTTTAAGCATTTGGCAATAAAAATTAATCCTTGTTCTCCTCTAGGATTTGTTTGTTCGGTAATTTAATTAGAACCATTTAAATATTAAAGGTTTGCAAAGATTCACAACAGACAAAACACTTGGGATAAAGATCCTTATTTCTTTATTTAGCCCCGTTTTCGATTATTGGCATATATAGATAAGGATAAAAATCCTAAGAAAGCAATGATAGTGGATAAATATCATGCTTGCTCCAGAGAAAACCTTGATTCGAAATTTTTATTATGATTACTATTAATATTGCTGTTGTAAGGCAACAAAATTTGTAACAATGGGTTTTACATTTAAACATTTAATGGGGGAAATTACATGAAATTGCTAGTTTCCATCCTAACCGAAATAATAATTTTATTTCAGAATTTTAATTTTTCAGCGTTAAGTTGTACCTTAAAATTAAGCAAATCATTTAGTGAAATCTAGAAGTCTCTAAGTAATCTAGTTGCTGAAATATAAGCAAAAACAGGCCTCAGATTACTCCGTGACAATCAGGCCAAGTATAATAAAAGTGCATAAAAAATAGCTCGAAATCAATTATTCCTCCCCCTCCCCCCATTTTTGAAATTGAAGTTTCAAAAACGCAGTTGTCGACAAACTTTGAAGATTTTACGTAAAGGAGGTTCTGGATCTCTTCCCTGGAAATATATTCCAAATTATGGTCCTTAAAACGTAAGCAATATTTTATATTCAGGGACTATTCCACTTAAATTTTTTGTAAGTGTATTTTAAAGAACCTATTTTTTTTTTATATATATATATTAAGCTCACAAAACGCAACTTTTAGCGATTTTTGAACTTGACCAATAAGCTGCAATATTAAATATTTTTAATTCAAAGATTTCTTTAAAAGAAATTAAGATTTTCCCCCGGACAGTATTATTTTTTTAAATTAAAATCACTTTGTTTTCCCATTATAAGTGTTCTTTTTTCCTCTTCAATAATAAAGAATAGTTTTGAAAAAAAAAAAAAAAATTTAGCTCAGCATTCTGGGGGGGGGGAGGCTGTGGGTCCCTCTTCTGGTTGCGCCACTGCCCTCCAACCAAAAATCTTCTAATAATTGCATATAAATTTTGCAAAAGGAGCCTGTAAAGCTTTTATGGCATTTTTACTTCAACTGATTACATTTCATTGACTTTCCTGCTTCTTTTGAGCGAATTAAAATAGTATTGATTCCCGATACACCACTGACAATGTTAAATATTTTATTATAATAAAAGGAAAATATGATTTTTTTTGGCTGTATAATTATATTTAAAAATTGTGATTACCGTACCATAGTCTACAAGAAATTGTTCTTTTGGTCAAAATTATGACCACATCCAAAGCTAAAGTAACATGGCTAAACATAAGAACGTAATATAATGCTCTCTGCAAGTAACGGAAAATCTATAAATAATTGTGAATAAATTTTACAAAATAAGTAAATGAGCTGAAATCAATAATGAAGATTGTGGAATCAGGTAAGAGAAGATATGAATTAATTATATATGTACATAATGGTTAAAATGGAAAAACGGACATTTCCCTCAAACACGTAAAAGGTTATAAATATCAAGTTTGAAGGAATAATTTAATAAATTATCACACAATGATAAAAGTTGTCTCATTTCTTGACTTCACTTTATATTTTTAATTGTAAATTGCAAGAAGTTTCTGTTGTCTCAAAATTCAAGATGGCAAAAACAGATCTTTCTAGAAAGGTCCTCTTCTTCTGGGGCAGACCCTTAATCTATGTACCCGCAGACGCCGCAATAGGGAGGGGGGATACCACAGAAAAACCCGCGGTCCGAGTGACAGAAGAATATTTAAAAAAAAAAAAATAAATAAAACTGTGTACTCAAATTTAAAAAGTTGAAAATATTTTCACCATTATTATAAACATCAGGATTAAAAGTTCCTCATAACTGCTCAAAACCTTAAACTAATAATAATTACAAATAAATTTAAACAACTTAAACAAATGAACCCATAATTAAGGAAGAAATATTGAAGCAGTTAAAAACAAACAACAATCACTCGTTTAACAGAGTAGTCATTCGGGGGGGGGGGGGGCTATACAGTGGCTTGTTGGGGTCCTGAGGATTTTTTTCAGGGGGGGGGGACAGAATTTTTAGAGGCGAGGAGTGTTTTTTTTTAAGAAAAAAAGACTTTTTTGTCGCAATAACGTGAATGTTGTGTAAAGCGCAAAAATATTTATTGTTACAAGAGTTACAATAATGATGTAGGGCAGTTTAAAAAGACTGAAGGGCACAACTAAAAACGCAACAGGGTGATTTGCTTAAAAATTAACGAGCACAGGTACGGTGGGACGGAATGTTGGTCGTTAAGTGAAGATTTAAAAAAAAAAACCTCTCTTCTCCGAAAACAATTTTTTTTAATGTCTTAAAATGTCATTTTAAAATTCAAGATAGCAAAAACGGACCCTTCAAGAAACTTGTAGCATACGACAGTATATAAAAAATCGGATTAAAGACCTGAAAAAACGGAGGTGGGGGTGGGGGTTTCCAAGGAAAAAAGCGGGGCTGCTGCGTCAAATAAAAAAAATTGACTACGGCTCTGATTCCGACTCCGGAAACTTTAGAACCTTCGACTTCTATTCCTTTACCCCAAAAAGAGTTCGACTCCGACTTTGACTCTGCAAGCTCTGGCAGAGTTGCGGACTTCAGGGGGAAAATGAGCGACTCTTTCTCCAATTCCAACTCTTGAAATTTTAAACCTTCGACTCCTGAATCCGACTCCTTCACTCCAAAATCAGTCCGACTCCTCTTCGCTTCGCAACCTGGAAAAAAGACATTTTTGTCGAGTTGTTGTGATAACGTGAATTGAAGACTGAGAGTCGCATCTGAAAACGCAACAGGGCACTTAGAATCTGAATTAAGAATCTTTGAAAATGTTTTTTTTTTTTAATGTCTCAAAGTGTCTTTTTAAGTGATTTTAAAATTCATGATCGCAAAAACGGGCCCTTCAAAAACTATTCTTTTAAAGACCCGAAAAAAAAAGGGGGGGGGGGGTCACAGTATGGCTGCTGGGCGCTTTAGTATGACGACAGAAGGGCGCACCTGGGCATTAAAACAACTATTACAGGTATGGGGTGTTTGTCTGTGAAAGAAAAAAAAATCTGCAGGGCTCTTTAGAAGGCAAAAAGGCGCTACAGGATGTTGCTTTCGGCCAAATAAAGATGATTCACCTCGAGATGCTCGTTAACTGTGTTAATGCAATTGGAGGTACGATAGCAAGAAAATTGATGATTAAAATTGCAGTAGAAAATATTGCGGTCCTGATACACTGTTACAGAAACAAAACAAGCTATACAATTTTATTTCAGAAAAAAAGGGAGGCAAAACAAGAAAAAAGCACTAAAAGCAAGGAAGTTCTCATTTCTAAGGGGGGGGCGGGGCTTAAGCCCCCCTATATGGGCGCCCTTGCTTCAGGTCTCAATAAGATAAGTTCTTTTAATTGTTGAAATGCAAAATCTGTTGTTGCTTAGCTATGGAATCAAGACTGACACTTAAGTAATTAACCTGCTTCCATGGGTGCAAGTTTGGTGATGTGTCCAAGACGGAAAATATTTTCAGCTCCCCCCCCCCCCCGCCCGCATGCAGGCTTAAGGAAAAATTTATGTGGATTAATGATGTAGATTTTAACAATGCCAGTTTTTGAATCTGTGTTTGATTTAAATTTTAAGCCTTTACATTGTAATATTTAAGCGTTTTGACATCATAATTCCAAAAAATCTAAGGTCCGGCAATAAGTGTGTGTGAGTGTGGGGGGGGTCTGGGGGATTCTTCCTAGAAATTTTTTTAAATTGAAGTCCAAAAAAACGCTATGGTAGGTCATTTTGGTAAAATTTTGGGAAAGGAGGGGTTCAAGGACTCTTACATCAATTATTTCAAACTGATAGTCTCAAAATAAGAGTATTGGGGAAACCTTCAAAAATATTAGGGAAAAGGTAGAGGGTGCTCTGGGCTCTCCCAGAAATCGAAGTTTTAAAAATGAAATTGTACTCCATCTTTCATAACGTTTATACGCTTTTTGAATGCACTATATGGAAGGGATGGAGTTCAGGAACCCTCCTTCGGCGATATTTCGAAATTGAAGTTCCAAAAACGCAATTTTAGACGATGTTGGATAATGTTAGGGGTAAAAGCGTTCGCAGCGCCGCACCATTAGTTTTTGCCGATCGTAAAACATTTTTATTGTAGCAATAAAATCGCTTCGGACACAAGGTTTTCACTTTTGCAACATAAATCAGTTCTGATCGGAATGTCTACATAAGGTAGCGCCAACAAACCAAAAATGAAGGAAAGGTGGGGGAAGGGTATGGCCGTAATGATAATGAATTGGCACCATTCCCCCACACAGTCTTCATTTGAAAAAGAATTCTTTTATAAGATAGCAGGTGGTGAAATTAGCAATAAAAAATCGCTTCAGTGAAGTATATATATATTTTAAACAAGGTATCTTTTCCAATATTCATTAATTAAAAAAAGAAGTAGGGGAACTGAATCCTAACCCCAGGCAGGGTTCCCGAATCACATCCCTCTTAAGGCACTCAAATATAGCCTAAAGTAGCGCTTTAAATTTTCAGCATCAAAACATTTTCGGAAGAGAACTCCCGAAACCCTTCCTCTGAGTTCACCACAAAATGTCCTAAATTTCAATTTTTAAGGCTTCAGTTTCTAAATTGTTTTGTAGGAACAGTACCCCCGCAGTGTAAGTTTTTGTTTAAGATTTATTTTTCTATTGAGAGAGCAACTCCCCTCCACACATCGCCAAAGACAACCCAAAGTTTTAAGACTACAACTTCCAAAATGTTTCAAGAAAGACCCCTGAATTCCAGAAACTCTTAACTCACTCAAAAATAGCCAAAATAGCATTTCAATACTTTAGCATAGAGAAATTTTCGGGGAGAGAAGAGATCCCCCCCCCGAACTCCTTCCCCTAAGTTCACTAAATTTGACTTAAATTTGCGGTTTTCCCCCCTTTTCATCACCGAAGATTTAAGAATTTAAATTCTAAAACTTATTGAGAGAAAGTCTTCGAATTCCCTCTTCTTAAGTCTTATAAAGATTACCTAAAACTGAGTTCTGAATACTTCAGCTTTGAATATTTTTTGGGAAAGGGGAACCCTGAATCCCAAGACGGTCTAAAGTTGTTCTTTTAAGACTCCAGTGTCAGAATTTCTCCTAAAGAGAGCCCCTTCCCTCCCTCTTGACATTGCCAAAGACAGCCTAAAAGTTTTAAGACTTCAATTACAAACACTTTTCGGGAGAGGGTTCCAAATGCCATTTCACTCAAGTCCATTTTAATTATAGCCTCAAATAGTTTTTAATACATCAGCTACAAAACATTTTCATGTTAAAACACCAAAACCATCTCTCATAAATTCACCAAAGATTGCCTAAATTAGTGTTTTTGAGACTTCAATTTTTGATTATTTTTAAAACCTCCCCCTTCCCCCCCTTTTACATCATTAAAGACAGCCTTAAACTTTGACTTTTAAATTTTTAAGAGTTTGCAGAGGAGAAATATCGAACCACTCCTAGCTTCAAAAATGGCTTTCAATTCAGTTTTTCGATATTTTATACTGTAACCCTTGAGTAACACCCCCCCCCCCCTCTTAGATTGTCCAATATATCAACGTTTTAAGACCTCAGTATCGTGGGTTAATTTGCGAACTGATTACCCTCTTTGCAAGAGCAGCGTTTTTTCGCAAATTCGTGCTGCCGTTATTTTTCTCCTTTCCTCTCCCTCCCATATTTCCATTCTAGCGAGTGTTAGATTCAATGTCATTGGAATTTAGTGATTCCTAAAGTCCTTGTCAAAAATGCAGGAACGGTTGCTCATCAGTGTTCCCAACCATGAAACCCATGCTTGAAATTTCCCCTCGATTATTTCCAAAATTCCCATTTTCATTGAAATATTCAAAGTCCCTGATAGTTTCCGTTTTACCTGGTATGTGGACGCCCTTTGCTGTGGCGAAAACATTTCATCTTGTCAGCAATCACTCTCAATCGGTGATTCAAGTTCAACTCTTTAAGACATTTTAAGAACGTACATAATTTTCATTTATGCCTGTAAAGTTTGCAAAAAAAAAAAAAAAAAGAAAAAAAAACCCCGCAAATGAAAAAAACGAAAGAATAATCGAAAATAGCATGAGAAAAGGCTAAATTTTCAATTAGAGCCGATTATTTCGAAAAATCGGGGAGAATAGCGAGCAACTCCTCGGTCTGCAATGCAGTGAGTTGGAAATAACAGAGCTAAAAAAGTCAAACGGCGCGAGTCGAAAAGCCACTCTTCCAAAAGCACGTTGCAAACAAAACAAGCACATGGCGGAAAACCGAGAGAATGTCGATGTAAATTCGTGGTTATGGAACGGTCCAGTAATTAAAGCATATTTTTCAAACACTCAGTTTTTCTTTTTTAAGTAAAAACTGAAAGAAAGTCATCGAATTTCTTTCCGTCCCGACCTCCGTCTCGGAAATTTGTCCAAGATGGAAATCCGTCCTGAGACGGAAGGTCTTGCACCCATGCCTGCTTCTCTCTCAGAAGCCAATATGGTAATGTCCACTTTTCAATGCTTTCACACTTTTTCAAATCTTAATGAAATAGATAATACAGTGGTGGTAAAAAAAAATTGCATCAGCGGCGCAGCAAAGGAGAGGAATATCATCCCAACAGCATTCAACACACAGTCAAGCATCCTAAATTCCAGATGATTTGGGGATGTATTTCTGATCAAGAAGTTGATGGGCTTCACTTTGTGCAAGGAACAGTAAACACTCAGGTGTATATTGGCATTTTGGAGGAGAAATTGCTTCCTACTATCCGGAATCACTTTACTTCAGTTCCAAACATCATTTTCCAAGATGATTCTGCTCTGTGCCACAAGGCAAAACTGATAAGTAACAATTTAAAAACCTTTATCCTGCCATTAGACTTAAATTGACATGGGGTTAAGTATTTTTTTTCTTTAAACTCACACACAGGTTCAGAAATGGAAAAATGAGCATGGGGTCAGCAGTTTGCCTTGGCCCAGAAACAGCCCTGATCTATGTAAACAATTATCGGATTCCTGCTGTTAAAAATTTATTTCTTAAGTTTTGCAGAATTTCACATACATTCATCGTTAATCGGTCGTCCAAAACTTCTCACATAATCCCATTGTTGTGAAAATGCGAGGGTGATGCAATTTATTTTACCAGCACAGCAGTTATTAAAAGATCACAGAAAAGTATATAAAATAATTATCACATATTCAATTAAACTTTTCTGATCAAATTAAAACACCCAAAATTGCTAAGTTAAATGCTTATAAAAATACCCCCCCCGCCTCCGTTGGATAAAAACATAATCAAAGAAAAGCACAAAGAAAGACATTAGACTACAAGAATACCAGTTGTATCTGAATTTTAAGTATTTTCAAAAATATTTACTTATTTTTGAATTGTTGATTTCTAACAATCCATGCCTATGTTTTGAGATAAATAAAATCAAGGCTTGGTTTTAGAAATATTTATTTACGTCAGTGACATAAAATTGTACATAGTATAGCAAATTTGCAATATATAAGGTCACTTGGGGCATGGAAATGCAAGTTTGTTTTCACAATTACACATAAAACTCACAAAAAATAAAAAAAGCACAAAATTTATTTTTGCGGTAAAATAGACATGTAAAGGACTTAATATACAGTGCACATGAAGAGCATCTTACAAAGTGCCCAGTTTCACTCTAAATTCTTGTTCTGAAACGAATCAAAATATTTTTGGGCAATATTTTCTTACCAGATATACAGTTGAACTCGGTTAATACAAAATGTCAAAAATCCACTAATTTATTTGAATTAGCCGTCATTCCTAACAAACGGGAATGAATGATACTGTGAAAAAATGAAGAAATGCTTACCTATATATTTAGAAAATAGTACTACTAATACACACATTGAAATTTATTAGTAGATTCAGAAAAAAAAAATCACTTCTTTCTTATAAATGAATGTTCTTGGGAAAATGTTGAAAAAGGAAGATGATAGTTGACAATTGCGGAATAGGTTGTAATTCACAATGGAAGATGAACAATTTTATCTCTGAATAAATTGGAATGTCCATGGGTAAAAAAAAAGTATGGGCTTTATTTTCTATGCAAAATATTTAATATTTTCTTATCGATACACAATGGGACTTCTACTACCTAACAAAATGATGAATAATTTCTAAAAAAGAAAATTATAGTATTCAACCACGAACAACTCAAGCAAAGAGGTCAGTAATTTTTGTTCGTCTTAGCCGAAACTCAATTTATTGTACATATTATTCGTGAAATTTTTAATTAGATAGCAAAACAAACTTACAAAACAAAATGTTCATTTTAGCTGTGATTTCACATCAAACATAATTGTATTAAGAGAGATCAACTGTAATTCTGCATAGAACAGTGATCATAGCCTAACTAATACAGTACATTTTTAAAGCAATGTAATCCTTCCGAAAACAAAATTATTGTAAGGTATATATAAAATATATGCTGCGGTTCACAACAAGTGGCACCCCAAGTCAATTTAGTTCCCGTTGAAAATAACTGAAAAATGGCCTTCATGATTTTATTCATAAAAAATTACTTTCAATTATTTACATCAAATTTAAATAGTGATAATGAGCATAATTTAAATTTATGTTCATCACACTTCTGTTCTGGAATTTTTTTTTATTTTATGGATTGTTGTTAAACTTTTAGGACTGTTATGTATAGTTTAAATGCTCAACAAACAACTAAATTTTTCTTATGTTATACATAAAGGTTTTTTTCCTCGTACCTTCAAGTTTTTTCATTTAGTTCTGAGGCAAAGCGAAGACAAGGATAAAATAGTCAAAACAACCCGTTATTTAAGAGAGGGGGAGGGGGTGGGGCAATTGCCCCCTGTTTTACACAATTAATGTTTTTACATATAATGGGGCACGGTTTTCGTTTTCCTACAACATGGCACATTACTTAGTGTGTAGTAAACATTACGCATTATTTAATACCTTTGTTATGCCAAATTTTCAAAATAGACTTTCTAACAAAACTCTTTCCACAATTTAAAATATGTTTTCATGTAACATTTACAGAAGTCATCTTTAAAAGGGATAACACCAGAACTTACTGTACCAGGTGACAAGGGCGCCCATATAGAGGGGCAGAAGGGGGCTCAAGCCTTTCCTTAAAAATGAGAACTTCCTTGCTTTTAGTTCTTTTTTCTTTGCAAAAATGTAAAAACATTTCTTCTCCAGCCATTAATGAATAAGTTATTAAAAATGTTAAATTTTAATAACTCTAATCTGTACTGAAATCGGTTTCCATGGAGAAAATACTGTGCTAAACCATGGGGAAAATATCTGAGCCCCACTTTAAAATATTGCATATGGGCGCCCATGCCGGGTGACACTACTACTATGAATATAATTAGATTATCATTATTATACAATTCTCATTCATTGTAGAATAGATAGTCATATGCAAAAATTGTATAAAATTTGAGTTTAATAACGCAGTAAAACCTCTCTAATGCAGACACTAACGGGACAAATTTTTTTTTGTCTGCAATAGAGAGTGTCCGCAGGACAGAGGTGGGTTAAATAATGTTATTTGCCTTGAAATCAGAAAAATTGTCCGCATAAGAGGGGTGTCCGTTAGGAGGGGTTTTACTGTATATATCTAAATATCAACATGTAAGGCACTTCAGATGCTATCTATTTAAATTTGAAAAGTGTTTTCAACATAATATAAATGTCATTGCTCAATTAGTTTTAAAGTAAAATACTTAAAAACATAAAGCAATTTCAATAGGATATCATGATAAAACTAATACTTACTAACACTCTTGTAAAATGAATAATAGTAATAAAATTGTTCAAGTCAAGTTCAACATTTGGACCTACTTAAGATTAAATATCTGTACCTCGGAAGGTTGCGACAGTATGTCCTTTTTTTCCCTTGACATAGTGTTGTATCTCTCCAAGGTACAGATATATAGGGTAAATTCAAATTCATATAAACAGAAAATTAAAAAATATAACCTCGGGAAAGTTTACAATCGACTAAAAGATCAACTATGGCATACTAATTATAAATTTTAAAAAAAGAAATAAACAAAAATTGCAATACATTATAATGCTTTTCACATAACACTTAATGTTCAAATTTTTATTTTCAGAAAGTTTCTCTCTTTTTTGTATTGTGAAATATGTGCACAGGGACAGGTAATTGCAGATATTATGTCCTGATGAATGGATAAAATATTTTAAGTAATAATTCATCACAAACTCTGAGAAAATGCAAAGATGAATTTAATAATCAACAGAAGAGAAATAGTGAAAATTAAAAAACATATAGCTGCCAACCAGATACTAATTGTTGGTAACAATATGTTGTATTGAGTATTTTTTTTTAAAAGTATTTCATGCATCAACATTTTCTCTTGCACATTACAGTCTTTGAATATGAAGCTCTCAGGTAATTTTGAATGGTTTGTTAGTTTTTCTTTTCATCCTTTTCCAAAATTAAATAGTTTATAGATAACAATTCTAAGTATTTTTCAAAAAATCAATATCAAAACAAACATGGATACTTTGGCACCTGACTGAAAGAGCAGTCATTTTTGATGCATTATTAAATAATTCTATGAATGTAACAAAGTGGAAAGTTTCTGAGTTAAATAACTCACCAACTAGGTTTTTAGAACTAACTCCTTTGCTTAAGACTTTTCTAAATTCGATTTATTGTTTGTTGTTATATGTTTGTCAGTTGAGTGTATTTCAGGGATGATAGTGGACTGAAATAAAATTTTATGAAAACAGTGAAATTTTTGGTAACTATGAGGAAGCTGCCCCCCCCCCCCCCCGGCAAAAACTTCAAATATGCATACAAAAATCATTGAAAAAAAAAACATTTTAAAAGTTTAATTTTTTTTTAAAAATAATTTTTCAGTTTTAGAATGTGTCAGCCCAATATTTTTGGAAACTGTAACTTAAAATTTTGGGAAAATTCGGATCACAAACACCTTTGGTCTATTTAAAAATTTAACAATTATTGCCACAGTGGTTGCAATCTGAAACAAGGACCAATACCGATGTTGTTGGTAAAAATTTCGAGATGGTATGATTTTCTAAAATTCCCCATACTCACAAACTCATGACAACAATGCTTGGGGGGGGGGGGGGGGCAAGCCCCTAGGATGTCAATTCACCCTTTTTTCCTGCATCCCCCCCTGAAAATCAATATAAAAACTTGAAGCAAGATGGGTAAGGGCAGCAATTTCAAGTTTTTGCCTTGGCTCAGAAAACTAGAAGACCAATGGCAAAGGGGAGAAATGCGATTTTCAGAACTTGTTGATTTATAAAGAACATAATTAAATCTGAAGTATCGTAAATCTTAGTTAAAAACGTTTTTCGATAAATTAAAATTTATTTAAAAACTTATTTACACAAAAATGAGATTATTTTACCACAAATATTTTATAATTATTAAGAAAGATTTTATAGAAACAAAATTTGGAAATATTAACTGTTAAAAATTTTTCATACAAAATAAATTTGTTTTGAATCAACAAAAAAAAATTACCTTAATTTAAAAATGAAAAACAAAACAACTTACATGAGTTATATCAATACATTGATAAGAAACAAGTTTTTTATGCAAGTGAAAAATTCCAAAGCAATATTTATAAGTAACCTGTCATTGTTGGCACTCAATAATATTTGTCAAAGATTTTTTCTTTTTCTTTCTTTTCTTTTTTTGCAAAAATTAAAAAGAATGACATTTCAGCAACAATGAATGGAAAGTCCACTAAGTACCCCCATCTTGATTAAAAAATAAATAAATCTTTTTATTGTGCTAACAAACGAAAGACATATCTGGAAGACAGTAGAACATTTGTAAGCGATGAAGCAGGCTCCATATTTTGTAGTCTCACTTTGGCTACTGAACTTCTAGGAAGTTTTAGATATATGTATATATATTAGCTCAGCATAAATAGTCATACAAATGCTTTATCATAAAACTTTCTCGATTTTATTTAGTTGAATTGTGTGATGGAAAAAAGATGTGTACTTTAGAATAAATTTTGAGACTTATATAAAAACTATGCAAGTGTAATTTCTAAAAACTTAATACAAGAATAACGTTCAACATTAAACAATTATTTATAAAACATTAAAATATTTTTTAAAAATAAAATGCAATTAAACTCCCATTTAAAAAAAGGAAAAGAGAGACAAAAAATAGCATATGGAAATCTAGTAAAAATAATTTAATTTTCTTTAAATCACTATAACCAACATCTAAGTACTTCAATTTTGTGCAACATAAAGAAAGTCTTACAGAAATATAAGTTTTTTGCCAATAACACAGTATTTTTTTCTCTCCTTACCTTACAATATTGTAATCAATATGTTTAATTTGTAATAAAATTATAAGATAAAATTTTCTTTAGTATAATTGAGGATGAGATAAGGTGCCCTTGGGAATTCCATAAACTGGCTGAATCCTTATTTTAAAAATAAATTAAAAGTTATCGACCATTTGATTAATATAACATTCTCTTTTTTTCCTCCTTTATTTTTTTTCTTGCACATTTTCACTTACAGTACCTCACTTATGTGTCTTTATCACTTGTACATTGGTTTTTGAAAGTCTGGCACAAAAGTACATAGAAAGTAATAGCAGTTGTCCCCATCAATTTCAGAAACTCAGAAACATTTATCAATTGGGTAAAGATAAAATTTTCCCACACATGCTTTCTTTTATCTTCCATTCTTTACAAAAGTTTAGTTTTTCAAAAAAGTTATTTAGTAATGGATTACAAGTAATTTTAAAATTACCTCATGTGGACTCAAAACAAGTGACATTCAGAAAGTTTACTAAATTAACTAACAAACTATTCGACAAAACAAATCAAATTTTAAGCAGCAAGTCACTGCTTTTAAGCTGGAGCTACGGCAGAACTACATGCAATATGCCGGCAGCCAGTTTATCTCATCCAGAGATTCCAGTTTATCCATGTTATGAACTCATCAGTCTGGAATAGGAAATAACTGAACGGGGAGGCAGGTGTCATCTCTGAAAGTGCCAGGACGAAATTGCAGTCCCTGGATGTAGGTACATTGCATGCAGTTCAAGTTTCTTTTTAGATTCCATCAAATCTCCGCAAAGAAAATTTTAAGACATAAACTTGTGATTCTTAAACTTTCTGGACCAAAGAAGGAAAAGAAATAACTGACAGTAAATAAAAAATCAGAGGTAAAACAAGAAATTCAAAGAGTGACCGTTCAAACATATGAAATAGCCCTCTGTGATGTTTCTAAACACGAATAAAAACTGATGCAGTTTGATTTTAATGTTACATAACAATTGTGCAAGCAATTAATTGCTTGGAAGACAGTAAATGCCTTTCAAATACAAAGGGAAAACACCAGTGTCATATACATATATATCAATATATAAATCTTAAATTTATGAAGGCCAGAGGTCTAGCTCAGAGACTCCTATAGCTTTATACACTACTGTCAAGAATCAAACTACAAAAAATAGTCACCAGTGCTTGTTCTTTTAAACAGGTCTGTCATTTTTGGGGCAGGGGGGGGGGTCGTCAAGAGGGGAGCAATTTACTTTTTGGTTTTGAGAAATTTATGTGATTACATATATGTGAGGGAAGTTGAAGTTTTTGTTGTTTTCAAATGTAATATACATAGAGTATACTATCATTTGACATTCTCCCCTGGAGAAATCTGAAATTACAGGCCAGTGTTTAACACAGGGCAACATTTATGTAACATAGAAAAAACAAAATAGTTTGAAATCTAAAATAATAGCTACAAATAAATATTCAGTCTTTACATTGTTTTTTTCTACAATGAAAACTAGATTTCATGTCAAAACTTAAATTTTGAAGTAAGGGAAAGAGGGAAAATTTATAAACCTAAACAATATGCTCTAAGGGGGGGGGGGGATCAGTTGGCAATCAGTATACAGCTATTGCATAAATATATATTTGTTCTTTAAAATCGAATGACAAAAGAAAAAAACCCATGAAACTTTGAAAATAAAATTTAAACAATGACATACATTAATAACAAATGACTTGACAAAAAAATTAATTTCTCAAAATGATTCCCTCATATTTAACTATGATGCATGGCATAAACTCACAATGTTCTGCACCAATACTTGATATTCGATAAGTAAAATGACAAAATATGAATGAAATTTTGTTTAAAAGTAATTAAAAAATTGGCCAGATAAATGATGATGTATAATTGAACACTTATATAAATGGAAAAAAACAAAACAATGGCTACCATTATAACAGAAACATACAACTCTTCTGATGAACTGATTCTAATAGTAAAAAAATTGCAATTAATGACAACAAATAAAAATGAAACAAAACAAAGCTGCTAACTCTTTGAGACTATAAAATATTATGTTTTGGCCAATCTAAGCACATGAAGAATAACTTCATCAACTGTTTGATTGTTTAATAAAGTTTTCACAGCATTGTCATCAATAACAACGGTGAATAATAACTTTGCATTCTCTCTCAAACGATCTTCATAAGAGTAATTATCACGACTGACAGGCGTGTGCCCACATCGCTGAATGACTAATTCCAAAACTTCATCCACAGCTTTATTTGGCCAACCAAAACCTACAAGTGTAGGTTCATCAATAAGCAGGTAAAGTAGTTCACGAATATTATCAGTAAGATCTTTCTCACTGAGGACACGAGAATTGACGATACTCGCGTCTTTTTCATCTTTCTCGTCAAACAGAATTTTATCGAACACATCTCTATGTCGTCTTCTCATGTGCCGCAAAAGACAATCTTTGCGAATGAATGCTCGGCCACATTCATGACAGGAACGAGGCTCTTCTTTCGTATGAGTTAGGAGGTGGAGTTTCAAGGAAGGTTTAACTGAAAAGCGACGGTCACATGTAGGACATTTGAACGGTTTTTCACCAGTATGAGAGACAGTGTGCCTCATAAGGTCTTCTTTTCTTGTAAAAGTTTTGTTACAGTGACTACAGACAAATGGTTTAAGCTTAATATGAACATAAAGTTGGTGCATTTGAAGTCGAGCTTTGCGGTTGAAAATTTTTCCACAATCTTCGCATCTAAAACCATTTTCTCCAGTGTGGTAAAACATATGAGCATTCAAACCTCCAATCTGAATGAATTTTTTCCCACAAAATGAACACGAATGTGGGCGAATTCCAGTATGCGTCCGCAGGTGACGGCTCAATGTTCCTTTCAGAGCAAACCTAACAAAACAGAAAACAGGATAAAAATTAAAAAGTCGATCAACCAAAACAGGAAACGCAACAAACTGGAATAATTTTACATTAGAGATAGTTGAATCAAGATGAACTTAAGCCGTATTTTAAAATATTTAGATTTGGAGAGCTAAACAAGAATACATTTTGGTATTAAACCATATGCAATTGGTAACAAATATTTTTGTAGTTTGAAAGAGTTCTGCTTACAAGAACTTTCTACAAGTCATTGAGCCTTTCACTTCAGTTCAAATAAACTAATCAAAGCTTAAACTCAGCTGCTTAAAATGTTTGTTTCTTGATTAGTTGCAAAACATGTATTGGCCTAATCCTTGCCCCCCGATATTCAAGTTGCATTTGTCCAGGCCAATACCAGGTAAATTTCTTAGTTTTAGTTAGGTTTGAAATTAGTTAATTTTTTTGTTGAAATTTGATGAACTGAAACCTGCGCTGTGATAGTTTCTAGGGTTTGACCGATGGCTTTTTTTTCCGATGAGCCGATGCCGATTGTTTTTCTCCAAATGGCCAATGGCAAAATTTATATATATATACAGGGTCGTTGAGGTAAATCCGGAATTTGTTTATTACCTGCCCTCTAGCGGTTGTTGAGTGCATATTTGCGAATGGGTTATCTAATGTGTAGTTTATATCGTCACGTGGCGCGCATATATAGACACGTTACAACAAGCAACAACATGAGCCGGGAACAAGACAGAAGAGCAGCGATCCTCGAGTCCCTTCGTGCCGGTAAATCACCAAAGGAGATTATTGAGTGCTTATCTTCAGGTCAGTTGAGTGGATGCTTCAGAAATGCCCACCGTCATGCACACCAAATTTCCAGCAGTGGTCATGGTCCGTGGGGTTATCAGCAGCGAAGGGGATGTTATGCCACCTCATTTCTTTGAAGAAGGTCTCAGAATCAATGCCGATGGTACGGTACATATTGGAAATGGTAGTCAAGCCCTGGATGGACATGGTGGCCACCGGAAGAGATTATGTCTTCCAGCAGGAATCAGCGCCAGCTCACAAGTCGAGAAAAACCCAAGCGTGGCTTCACAGTAATGTGCCCTACCACTGGACACCCGACTTATGGCCATCCTCCAGCCCGGACTGCAATCCTCTCGATTACTACTTTTGGGGGCGTAGTTGAGGAAAAGGTTAATGCAAAATTTCATAATACCAAGGACGCGCTGAGAGCAACCATTACTGAGGTGGTGCCCAACGTGGACAGGAAGGAAGTGAAACATGCATGCGGTCGGTTCTGGTCACGTCTTGAGCGAGTGGTGGCAGCTAACGGCGGCTATATAGAATAATTTCTTTTTATAACATATTTTCTATAATATTGAAAAGTTGTGTACAAAATAAATCCTTTTTGTTTGCGTTATAAGAGTTTTAATACTTGTGTCCCATTTTCCGGATTTACCTCAACGGCCATGTATATATATATATATATATATATATATATATATATATATATATATATATTTATATATATATATATATATATTTATATATATCAAACAGAATTAAATTGCTAAGGTTGTGAGAGATTTGAAGGATCCTTCCTCTTCCCTTTCTTACTCTTGTCACCATTTTCCTGACATGATGTTAAACATGATGTTCTGTTTAGAACTAAACGAGCTTACTTTCCCGCATACCAATATCGACTTTCTAGGATCTGATCAATATTCTCAAAATTAGCTAAAATCGCAAATTATTTCAAATATATTTTTTAAACATTTTAAGTTGATTTCTAGAAATAAAATATGTCTCGCTCATCGAAAGAATTATGTGCGTAAAAAATAAATAGACAAACAAATTAAGTAGGAGCACCTTTTAAACAAAGCAGCAAATACATTTTTCCATTAAAAAAAACCTTTAATTGCTTTCAAAAAGAAAAGAAAAATAATTAAAATTAAAAGCTCATTAAAATAAATACATCACATCAAAAAAAAAAAAAAAAAAAAAAAAAAAAAAAAAAATCCTGTTGCCAAAAAATAATTTTTAAAATTAATTAATGCACCTTTCAAAAATAAATAAAAACAATAAAATGTCTACTTAAAGAAATAATTTTCATTGTCGAAAAAAAAATCATCTGAGCAAATTTTTATGTAAGACTATCAAGGACTCCGAACAGGGCCGAATTTAGCTCCATGCTGCCCCTACGCAGATTTGAAATCTGCTGCCCCCCCCCCCCAAAAAAAAGCAAAAGCTTAAAAACACGCAAAAAAGTGTTCCTGAAATTTAAACTATCAATCTTATGAAGAAATGATGACGTTTCACATTCAGGGGCGCCCCGATGAGAGGTCACAGCAATCTCTCAAAAAACTCCTTATTCAGCAAATTTTGCTCACGATTCAGAAAATTTAGAGATGACACTGCAACATATTTTTTTCTTTAAATTTTAATTCTAAAAACTGTTTTTTAATGACACCTAACGATCCTTCTGATTAGATGTTATGTATGTATGTATGATATGCATACATACGTTATAAGCTCGTGTTTTATCATTCGGTAAAATTAGAATTCTCCCCCTTCCAAAAATTTTAGTTTGATGCTCCTATGTTTATATTATTTAATTTTGTACATCGTTCATGGCTCAAGTACTGCTCTTGGGCATGCTATCAAGTGATGCACATAAGATCAATCTAAATAATATTTACAACACGTATATTTATTTGCATTTGTCAATTAATAGAGCATGTTTTTTTTTCATGGCCTTATAGTATCATAAAACATGTTCTCTTTCATTCTTTGAAGTTTTAAAACATCTCCTTGTAATGGCAACGCAGATGAATTACTGAAAAATGATATAGACTTGAGTTAGATCTATAAGGTAAAATATAATAATAGAAAATGGGGATATAAAGAGTAACCAAGATTTTTCTAGAATGCTAAGCATGTTAGTATGTTCCATATAAGATAGCATCTTTATTTTCAGGGGAAAAAAAAACTAACTTCTTTGTTGTTTTATTATTTCTTATTGTTTGCTAAAAAAGACATTTTGAATTTAGAAGGGGGGAGAAAAGAAAAAAAAAACAAAACACGATTACATTCCCAATAAATTCTGTTACCTTTTTTATCAAGTTACGGTATTAGTGCTCTTTTGATCAAAACTGTGTTTTGAAATCAAACCTGGCTCAATTATTTAACATCTATATCGTTGAATCTTTGATGAGCACTGAACTTTAGTGTCTTGTGTGTTTACTGTTTTATCAGTTGTCATCTTTATTTATAGCAGCATCTTTATCCTGTTTTTTTTTTCATCTACAAATCAACGATTTGAAAAACTTCCTCTGTTATTACGTTCCCTCTCTTTTGTTCTTACCGCTCCTCACTGCATTACGTTGCAAAGTCTTAAGTTTCTGCTTTTGAAAATTACCCATTTGGAAAAAAAAAACATATCATGCTTAAAATTTTTTTGATGAGACACTTTTTTTGTTCTTTGGTTTTTAATTTAGCATGTTTCCTTTATTTAAAATCATTCAGCCTTTTTTATTCGTCACTTATTTTTATTCGCCTGAGGCAATATTAACAGAAAACAATTTTTAAATATTAGTAATGTAAAAAAGAAAATAAACGTCAATCACTCAAGAAACCAGTGCTGAATAAACTTAGATATAACACTAAAATCTTAGTCAAACTCCAATCTTGTTGCGACTTCTGGATAAACGCAAAGACACTTTTTGAAATTGACATCCTCTTTTTGTCTTCACTTAATATTTTACGCTGATCAATTACCATGATTGAAAAATATTTGATGTTCATAAAATGTGTGAAAGAAATCATTATTAAATGATAAGAAAAAATTGTATCTGTGAAAAATGAAAGAATGTGAATGTTTTACTTTCAAGAATAAAAAATAATTTAACAAATGTGTAATTAAAGCAAATTTTGCCGCCCTAGGCAGCTGCCTACTTTGCCAATTGAGAAATTGGTCCTTGGCTCCAAATTTTCCCCCCAAAAACTGAATACATAAATTGAAACTTTAGAGTGAAAATAAATACAAACCATAATAATAAAAATAATTATTTCACAGTAAAAACTATGACTGTGGAGTAAGAGTCAATTTGATTTTGGGATAAAAGAGTTAGATTCAAGAGTCAAAAGTTTTTAATTCAAAGACTTGAGTTGGAATCGGCCATTTTCCCTCAAGTCCACAAGTGTGCTAATGTTTGCGGAGTTGGAATTGGACTTATTTTTGATACAGGAGTCGGAGTTGAATTTCCAAGAGTCAGAGCCAGTCATTCAGAGTCAGACTCCTCCATGTATAAATTTTTGTCAAAGCTAGGAAGTCAGAGTCGAAGTGGGGTAGTCGGAGTCCGTCTAATTTTTGGACACAGGAGTAGGAGTCAAGTGCACCAAAAATTCTTGGAGTTGGAGTCGGGAGTAGGTTGTCGAGAGCTATTTCCAACTACATTTGTTTGAAGTAAATCCGTCTTTATGTTCGGAATCTATGCTGACTTTCAATTTCCCTGTAGGCAGTAAAGTTTAAGAGATTTGAACTGTTCAAAATTGAACAGAAAGTCGTTCAAATAAAAAACATATTTTCGATACATGTTCTTCACCAAAAGCTTTTTCCTATAAAGTTTGCTTGAAGCCATTACGCCTCTAAGTTCTAGATTTATTTTTGCCTTGAATTTCCCCGTAGGCACTAATGGTAAGTACTTTTGAACTGTTCAAAATTGAACGAAAAATTGTTCAAATCAAAAAGTGAAATATGGGAATGATGTGTATTCGGCGAGATCTTTTGAACAATTTTTTTTTTGTTCAAATCGGACTATTCACTCAACAGTTATTAGGTTGGGGGGGGGGGGGGGTTGGAGGCAAACAGACAAACCGACAGACATTTCCCCCATCTCAAAACCCTACTTTCCTATTTTCAATTTTTCGATATTTATTTAATTATTTTATTTATTTTCGACTTTTTTTGCTTTTTGCGACATTTTTAAGATTTATTAAGCCTTCTTTCATATATTTTTTCTTCTTTCTCTGACTTTTACTGGGAAAGTAGGCTAAAAAGGGAAGTTTTTGTTTTATTAGGAAGTTTTTAAGAAACTCACTTATAATCAAGCGTCAACTTTTTCTTTATAACGAAATTTAGGAAAACTTCATTGTTTTCTTCCTCCTTGAGTTAACCTCTACAGTAGAAAAAAAATTGGTTCCATGATTTTTCTCTGTCATCCCCTCAGAGAAAAACAAGGAATTGTACTGTTATGCATGCTATCAAGAAAAATTCTTGCTTAAGTAATTTTACTATGGTAGCGATATGAAAGACTTACATTTCTAAGAGATTTTCTATTTGCCTGCAAATATAGATTAAAAATATGCTATCCTTTTTGGGAAAATACATTTGTTTTTCCAAAGTATTGAGAGTAAATTTACCCCTCTAAAAAAGTGCCGCCTGGGGCAAACACCCCCTCCACCCCACTCTAGCTATGCACCTGGTCTCACATATCCCCTGCCCCCCCTCTATCACCTCAACTGTTGTATTTAGTCAATACAAGTGTAGTGCAATTGGAAAACCGGGATTTGAAACTGAAGCAGGCTTTCAAGTGCAAGTAAAGTAAGTTCGTACGCAAAATGTATATATATATTACTACTACATTTGAGCGTGTTATTATTAGAACTCATGAAATCAAAGAAGCAAATAACTAATACACATTATTTTGAGGAAATTTATGATCTTTGTGAGATTGGCATAAAAGACCAGCTTGGTGGGAGGGCTACCATTGTTTGTGATTGATAAATTTCTGAATGTTATGTTGTAATTAACTCAGTGCATCAGATTACTTTTAATACCTTCTTCGATGCTTTGACTTTGTACGTGGTGTCAATGCTGAAAATTCAGATTCACTCATATGTGGATGAAAATTACACCAATAACCTGAAAAAGGTGATAATGTCGAAAATATTCACATGCCACCAAAAAATTGAGCAAATTAGTTTTACTTTTTCATTTTATTTTTTCTAAACATGCACACCTCCCAGGACACTCTTCTTCGCCTACTAGGGAGGTGTGCACCTCCCTGCCTCAGTTTGAGAACCCCAGCCTTAGAGCAAGCAGAAAAACCCTTTTAAAACTTGCACCCCAGTTTGTTTTGACGTGCAGTGGCAAATTTAATATGTCGCAAATGTTGCAGTTGCACGAGGCGCCCCATGACTGTACGCCCCGTAGGAGTTACAAAAACGCTTATGAGAAATGTTTTACAAAATCCGTGAAAGAGAAAGAGGGCCCCAAAATGTATTTCGACGAACCTCAAACTTGTAACTCCACCAAAGCGGTACAGAAAAGACTGCATTACTGTGATTCATATAACAAATATCGAAAAAATAAAAATTACCGCCGGTTCAACGGGAATCTAACAAAATGTCCCAAAAACCGGTTTGGCCATCTCATATTTGTTTCCAAGTTGGTCTCCAATTCGGCAATATATCACCAAATGATCAGTCTAAGATGCTATATTAGTTTTGCATTGAAATAAGTAATTGATAGCCACAAGAAAAATTAGTAAATAGGCCATTCAGAACACCTGATTGAAAACAAAAAGGGAAATGCACAGCTGAAACTTACGCAGACCCCACATATGAAATTTTAACCTTCTAACAGCTTACCATTTTTGAGTTATTACTTATGAGAGATACATACGTGCATCCAGCCACAAAAAACAATGCAATAATTAACTTGTTTGTACCTGAATCCAGTATTAAAAATTCTTTCAGGGCTGACTAAAATAGATATTCATACTGAAATTCAAGTAAAAATTTTTATATGAAAATAATAGCTCCCTTTATTTTGTATTAAAAAGTAAAACAGCAAAGGTCCCTTTTCTTTAAAAAAAAAACATCGGCCAATTCCATTGGCTTTGCGATGTTTTTTAAGGTCGATGGGCCGATGTTTCCTCCAAGTTAGCATCGGCTGCCAATGCTGATGGCTTAATTGTTGAACCATCGGCATCGATGCATCGGTTGAGTCCTAATATTTTCTCTTTCCATTTTGGTACTATCCCAGACAAACCCAAGTAAGTTTTTCAGTAATTTTATGAAATTCTTCATGCATTATTTTCTTTAATTGTTCAAAAGTACTAATTATTAAAAATAATTTCAATATTTTTTATAATTAGTACTTTTTTAATTTGCAGCAAAAGACAGTAATCTATCCTTAAGTGTCATGATTATTGGCTAATACTTGCAAAAAAAATTTGACAGGACTTTTAAAGAGCTTTGAATAGATACAAGCTTTCAATCCTCATTCAGATTTGAAAAAAAAAAATATTTACTGTTTTTAACAAATTGTTAATATCTTGTTTACGCCTATCAGCCATAAATATCTTCAGTAATTTTTGATATAATTTGAGCATTTATGGACATTTTTAAGTGATAGTAATTTTGTGAAAACTTTGTTAAGTCTAAACAGGCTCCTGATTTTTCTCAAAATATTCCAAACAGTAAAAAACACCTTTGAGACACAAGTAACAGAAAAAAAAAAAGCAAATAAATAAAATAAAATGCAAGTATATTTCAGGGTTTCAAGAAGTCTCCTTTTCTTGCAAATGACATTGAGACCTTATGAATGCAAATACGTCTGAAAATAGGTCAACTTTTGTGGTTTGGAGAAGGGTTTACCCGAAACCTTGAATTATGCATAAAAACTCTGCAATTTCTATTGCTGCTATTTGTACATCTAATGATAATTTTGATTTTTAACTCATATCAATGATTAATAAAATTTTTATACAATGGCACTGATTCAAAAAAATAATAAATAAATAGTCCAAAAGAAAAAGGATAAAGGAAACAGTGGTAGAATTATTTGAAAATTAAAAAGTGAAGGAGTGATTCAAATGAAAAACAAGCCATGAAAATTTAGATTTAAAGTATAGCTAACTACTAAAATGATATTTAATTTGTTTCAAATGCTTGTTCATTACAGATTTAACTTCCTCTTTAATTTCAAACATATTTAAGAAGTGAAAAGTGATAAATTTAATTAGTTTAGCAATTAGTTAAACAGTTAATTTACATGCAAAAATATGAAACTTTTTTTTCAAACCTGCGTCCACATTCATTGCAAGAATAGGGTCTCTCTCCTGTGTGAGTCAAGCGATGTTTTGATAAAGCACCAGCAGACGGAAATTTTTTTGGGCAAAAATCACATTCAAATGGCTTTTCTCCAGTATGCTTGCGGATGTGAATAGCCAGTAATGATTGTCCATGAAATGCTTTGTCACAAAATTGGCATTTATGGTTTTTTCTACGTTGAACTTCACCAGTGTGGGAACGAAGATGCTCCCGAAGATTATCCTAATATAAAAAGAAGTTCATGTAATAATTTAATTTACAAATGATAACAAACAAAAACTGTTAAAGGACATAAGTGACATTTTTAAAAAAATTTAGTTAGCTGTGGTTTTCCCATGCTTGTATGTAGAGACATCGACTAATGTAGCAGAGAAGTCAATTCTTGTACAACAAAGCACTTTATTTAGGATCACATTTTTCGTTTAGTGCAGAAAGGGCGTAAGTCCTTGACTTATGCCCTTTCTGAACTAAACACGAAGGAAGAAATAGTAAGACGCAATGGAAAGATCGTAGAAGAACTAGAAATTTTGGCGTAATGAAGTAAAAACAAATAATTCCTTTGGTCTAATATAATTTCGGTAATGGTAGGTTTGTCAGTTCGGGGGGTTAGGAGGGGGGTTCGAAATCACGGAATCCGAATGAAATTCGCTAATTTCTCAGGGGTTTTATTAACATCACTCTAGGAACAGCAAAAATATAAAAAACGCTGCAAAATAAGAACAACACTTCAGGAGACTTTTTCTAGAAATAACACTGAAGAAATTTAATAAGATTGCTCATGACTTTCCTCTGAGAGGACATTCGTTTGTTCTTTGCCAGATTATAACCATGTAAGATCCAACCTCTTATAAGTGAAATCCTGAAATTATATCAAGATTCACTGTCAAATCAGTAGAAAACAATGAAATATGTCACTGTTCAAACAGGCGCCCTTCATTTTTTAAGAGGAGTTATCTCCCAAATTGAGATTTTGGAAAAATATTCTACTGGACGACAAATGTTTTCAATAATCAACCATCAACATTCATGATGCTTAAATATTCGATAGAACATCAAAGGAACAATTTCAGGCTAGTTATTTTATAGAGTTTTCAAGAGAATATTGCAAAGTAACGTTTGTCGACTGCACTACCTTTGCCCATATTGAGTATAAAGGGAAAATTTTCATATTGTTGAAAACAAATATCAAGATGATTATTTAGTGCAATTTTGAACGTAGTCATACTAATATGTATATCGAACTTGGTACAGAAAACTAGACAAGAGTAGATTAGAAAAAAAGATTTCCACAGAGGATGTATTTGATGAATATGAATATAGTTTTATACACATGTAAAACTTTTGCTTTTTATCTCAGTTTGTTAGTTTTTGTATATATATATATATATATATATATATATATTATATTTTTTAGACTTTATTATTTCACTAAAACAAGACGAGAAAAAGAGGAAAATACATGTTTTTTTTTTTTTTTTCTTTTTAAGATAGTGAATTTATGAGTAAGGACTTTACTAATTATTTTTGTCACTTTGTAATATTTTTTATTATCATAAATCAGTTTGAAACAAATCTGTTTCACTTGATTTATATTTTCATCACTGTAAACTAGTCTTTCAGGATATTTATTGCAGAAAGGGCATAAGTCCAAATTCAAATTTTTTTTTTAAAATTAATTTTAGTGACGAAATGAAACATAATTTAAGGTGAGGTAATGATCCCACTTGTAGCTAGATTAGTCATAAAATTTTTTGTAGAATTTAGTTCATTTCTGAATGAAATAATCACTTATTATTGATTCCTAAAAAGTTGCATTAGTTAGATTTATGCCCTTTCTGAAATAATCGATTCAATTGCGTAATGACTTAAAAATGCATAATCTGTCATAATTCAGGGATGAGCAGTTTAAGAACTGAAGCTGCATCAAGGAGTCAAAAAAAGTGAAGAGCATTCTTGCTACATTAATTTTAATGTCTACAATGTTGTACACAAAATGCTCACTTTGAAAATGCTATTGAAGCAATCCACTCCACTCAGAGTTTCAACCCTGGACCAGTTGGCTGAAAGTCCAAAGCATCTACTGTAAAAGCTACCCGAATCTCCCTTTTGACTATTCAAGCAGAAATTTGTAATTCAACCAAACAAATCCAATTGGATTCTTAAAGTTTAAATGGTTTATAATAGGCAAAATATGAATTGTCTGCTTTTTTTGCCGAAAACAGGGGAAAATACCTAAAAAATGATATCCTACTTCAGTTAGATGACATACTGAGCAAGTTATGTAATTGCTACAAAAAAAAAAAGAGAAATTGTTAGTTGCTTATTTGTAAAAGAACATACGTCAGCAATAAGTTTTATCGTTGCACTAGGCCACGCATTCTCATAAAAATATTTCATTTGGGTAATCTAGTAAAATGAAAGAACTTGAGGGAAAAAACGAAGCACTCTCACTTTAAAAAATCATTTTAAAAGCCTTTATTTCACAGCAGAGTGAGACAGAGAAAAGAACTTCTAAAGTACTTTAAAACATTGTATGCATCCTTTTAATTATTACTGGTTTAGTTACATCTAAAAAACTATACAAGAGGAATATTATGTTAATGTTTATAGAAGACTTGGTACCTGAAAAATATGCATACATAGCAAAACTAGAATAATTTATAAATGCTAGAAAATGAAAAGAAAAATGTTTAGCCCATTTCTTTCTTCATCTGTGTTTCCAGTCAATCTTAAACAAAGTTGTATCCAAATGTTAGTTATGAACTTCTGTCAAGCTTTACGGCTATATCCTTACAACAGCTTAACTAAATTTCCTTTCTTTGGTTAAAAAATAATAAAATATGATTATGCCATTGATTTTATAAAGAAATGTAAGTATACCTTTCTGGTGTAAACTCGATTGCACAATTCACAAGGAAATGATGGCATGGGTAAACCAGAACACCTTGATATGCGTAAATGTCGATCAAGGTGAAACTTTCTAGTAAAATTTTTATGACACACAGCACAAGTAAAAATTGTTTGATTTGGTAAGCGATCTAAAGCTCCAGGATCTTCAGAAGGATCAGGTTTTTCAGCCTGTAAGAAAAATAATATTAACATTTATTTCTCATATAAATTAAATTTAAAATATTTTTCTTCTTAATAAATTGAAAAAAAGCGCATTAATCCTTTGCAATAAAGTTTATCATCAGTTTTTAATAGTGCATTACACTAACTTAGTAAAAAAAAAGAAGACATTTTTGATAAAAGAAAGGCGTAAATTAATTTTAAATATATTGAGTGTTTATAAAGTCTTGCGCTAAAAAAGAAAATTTATTTAAAAACAAAATAGTGAAGATTTACATAAATTTCTGTTTCATTTCAATCCTTACCTCATCAAGCCCCCCCCTCCCCCATTGAAAATTAGCAAAAACTTAAAATGGCGTCTATGAAAGAAAAAAGAGGATTTGAGGGTGTACTTCCTGAACCTTTGATTTTAACACATATTGCCAATTCTAATATGATAGTTTAATTATATTTCTATAAGAGAAGTGCTATGAGCAAACCTTCACCCCAAAAAAGTAAAGTCTGGTTGCGTTGGTGCCTGGCAAAAAGTCGCAAAAATTGTCTAAATCTTTTCACAGCTTTGAAAAGTGTACACATAGAACAGGAATAATGTTGCAAAAAAAAACATTGTTGAAATAAGGATTTTTTTTTAAAAAAAAAGCAAAAAAAAAAAAAAGTATTTAAATCTTGAATAGTATTTTAAAGCTGAATTTTTTTAAAAATCAGTACAAGATATAAACAAACTGTAATTGCATACAAAATTACAAAAGTTCATAAAAAAAAAACTAACTACAAAAATAAAGTTTTTACTAGTATTGTTAACTAGGCAATTACTACATCAAAAGCATGCAAGTAAATTTCCATATCATACATGATTTCAACTAAAAGTTTCATTGCAAAGTTCGAAAACAAAATTACAAACCTTAATGGCTGGTGCAGTTGCATCTAGAGATGAATAATCAGTAAGAAGGTCCACCATAAAGGCTCTAGCATCTTCGTTATTGGAAGTAGTAGTTTCAGATTGAGTAAGAATTTCAACAGAACCGTTGGCAGCATCAGATGAGCCATTAGTCACAACAGGAGGGTCATCAATATCATTTCTAGATTCATCAAAATGTATATTAGGTCCATTATGACCTGAAGAAGGATCAACACTTTTAGAAGCTTGCTTACTGTTAACTTGTTTATCGACAACTGCTATTTCATTGGCATCAGATGTTGGAACATCAATCTCCACATCCTGACTTGATGCTTGAGAGATATCATTTGAAGATTTAGCACTTGTGGACTTCACACTATTTGGTTTGTCGTCTTTTTTACGCAATGGTCTACGACCTCTTCTTCCTTTAGATACAACTTTAGCAGCTGATTTAGATGCTTGCTTCTCTTCATGAACTAAAAAGAGCAAAATAAAAGAATGTGATGTATATTGAAAATTGCACCCAAATTAACATTTTATTCTTTGTTTTGTGACATTAAGTAGGAAATTAAATTCCCTATTTTAGGTACTTTTCTTTAAACAACATGAAAAGGGAGGGGGGTGGGGAATCAAAACTATGGTTAAAGTATAGTGAAAGAAAATTACAATACTTTATGCACTGTAGAAGAAACTGCTCATCACTTTGAAAACAAATGTGCAAATGATAAGACTGCAAAAAAGATTGCATAATTCAATACATAAGAGTTGTAAATTAAATAGAAGTAGGGACACTTTGGGGGGAGGGGGGCACACAAAAAATCAGTTATACTTTCAATATATAGATATATAACCATAACCATTACTTCATTCATCTAATAACTTGATAAATTTTTTGCACTTCTTGAATAATATTGGTAACACTTCAAAAATGCAGCTTTTGAAACAAAATTTGCAAAATTTTTGAAGTCTTCCTCTAAACCAGTGGTGCCTAACTATTTTCTACCCAAGGGACTTACCTCACATTAAAATGATTATTGCTGGCCAGAACACATAAAATTTGAAAATATTTAAAAGTTTTCTAAATAACATGGTAAAGTATGGAAAAAGGAAAAAAAATTGAAACCTATCAATAACAACAATTACTCGATGCTTCTTTTACTTAATTTCATTTCTTTTCAGAAACCAATTTCTGAATATTTGAATCCAAATTAATAACATTGTCATTAATCATGCTTTTTGACTTGTAGCATTTAAACAAAACAATGGGCTGCTCGGATCAGCTTTGTGGGCCATAGGTCGGGAAACAATGCCCTAAACAATGAAAATTTTATAAAATTAAGCCTTCATAATGTAATCTTTTCATAAACTATTGAAATGTATTAGCTCTAAGAATGCCTTATGCTTATAGTAAAATGAATAGCTTTAAATTTGCTTCTGGATTTTTGGTATGGTTGCTCCCGGTAGTAAAAGCAGCACGACCCTGCGACATGCATCTCAGAATCTTGAGAAAGTCTGCAAACTATTTCTTATTTTGAGACGAAAAAACTTAAAATTTTTTAAGAAAAAGAAATCTTAACTATCAGCTAATGAAGATTTGTACCATATTTTCAGGGATATAATCTACAGGTTGCATCCTTGCATTGGCATCTTATTTTTTTGGTGCCAATTTAGATTTTATGATTGATATAATATTAATTAATACTGGTCTACGGACCAGTTTTTGATTTTTAATCAATGTTGTAGAGGGCCGAAAAAAATTCTGCTACCGGATGGTTGCTTAGCCCACACTGGAACGCTCTTACAGGGTTGGCATAAAAGAATATCTCGGTTTTAAAAACTTATATTTCATAAACCATTACACTTAGCACAACAAATGATACATAAAAATAAAAAGAACATTTGAAGTTTGTTTTTCATTTGCAAATGTTTGATGTTTGAGCCTTTAGTACATACATTTAACATACATTTTGAAGCGTTTCACGGTCAAGTTTTTGGAAGGCTGCACATATGCAATCTTTCAGTTCTTGCTATGCAGTGGGGGTGTATAAAAGTTGTCTTTGACAAAACCGCATGAAAAAAAAGATCACTTTTGCTTAAGTCTGGGGTTTTGGCTGGCCAATGCATAAAGGGTAAATCATCATCACCTGTATGGCCAATCCAGCGTAGTAGAACGTCAGTGACATTGCAAAGTGGGAGTTTTGGAGGTAAAAACAAACATTATTGCCGATTCCAATACAGTAGTTAATACACGTGTCAGGACTGTCGTGGGCAAAAACCCCCCTCCAGAAGGAATTTCTGGCTGTGCTGGTGCGGAACGTGCAACGTTTAAGTAATGACGTACGTTCAAAAAAACTTAGACAGTTTATCTTTATATTTATGCATCATTTTTGCAGTAAGTGTAATAGTTTATGAAATATAAATTTTTAAAACCAGGATGTCCTTCTATGCAAACCCTGTATATAAAATGGGTAGATAAGCGGCAAAATTATTTAAAAAAAAACCTTCCAGTCATTAGAATGAATTAAAATAAGTATGTTTTTTAAAAAGCATGTCAAAGTGTTAAAAAAAAAGAACAAAAAACAAAACAGGCATCAGAACCCCTTAAAGCACGATTCGACCAACTAGGTCACCCCAAATCAGAAGCACAATACTGATCAACAACATCCTGTCCTGTTTGGAATTTGGATACGAGTTCAAAAATGAGGAAGCGTTGTGGGTTACAGCCTATACCATTGTTCCCTACATGTAGCATTCACAAAGAAAAAAAATTGACATAAGACACACGAATGTAAAGCAGATATAGCACATATGGCTTTAAAATGATATATGTCTGATGATAGCTGGTATTTTTACGAGTCTTATTTCTCATTGTATCAACTGATATACTTGCGTAAGATCTTATTTTTTTAAAGCTACAAATATCATTACTGAATCAACTGTTCAGTGTTATTATAGTACATAATTTTATTATAACTACATACTGTACATACCGTATTGGTTTATTTTATGAGGGGCGGTTTGCCATGGGCGGCACTTTTTGGGGGGCGGCAAATTCACACCTTTGATGCGGAAAAATTTAATGCATTTTCCCAATAAGGAAATCATGCTTTTGATCTATTACTGGAGGCAAAAGTCTTCCAATTGTAAGGTTTTAGTACGACTACGACAATAAAATTACTCTAATACAAAACATGCAATCACATGTTTTGTAATAGAGTGGTTAATTATGGTTTGTATTAGAGCGGTATACTATTAGTTGTAATAGTATTTGTGGACATCTCAGCACTATTGTTGTTTTTCCTCTTCTTTTGTCTGAAGCTACAGACTGAAGGAGGTGGTAGTGTAAAGTCAAGGAACTATGTTTTTTTTCTTTTCTTTTTGCTGTTAAGGTTAACTATTAAAGAGGAAACAATAAATTTCATAACTTTTTGTTCTATGATGAAGCTACTACTTGATTTTAAGTAAGTTCCTACAGGAAACCACCATATTAAAAAAAGTACACAACAAGAGTAAAAGGGGAGAGGTTTCAAATGGTGGGTGATTTCTTGCTCATTTTCAGGATTGCATTATCTATTTCAACAATTGGTTTGATTAGTCATTGACTACAAAATTAACTCGAATAATAATTGCTTTTACTCCTGTATTATATCAACTAATTCCTTTATACAATGAGTTTTACATTTAGTCATGTATTTTAAAGAAAGGTTTTTAATTAGTAAAATGATCTCTAGGCAAAATCTTAGAACATTTCGACTTCCATTGGAGAAAAAGAGAATCATCCAAATTTGGTAATTATCCAAATTTGCTACCAGATCTAATGAAGGGTAGGGGATGAGGCTTGCTCGTACCCTGAGTGGCAACTTCTGAGTTTCTCAACATTAGGTGAGTCTCTCAAGCATGGATCCAAAAGGGAGTACAAATTCATGAGGGTGGTCTAGCCCTGACCTTTCCTGTATAATGATTAAAGATAGTCTAAGTGTGTATTTAGGACATCAACTTTGAACTTTATAATCCCAATGTCTCCCAAAATAGCTTAAAGTTGGGTTTTTGAAACTTAAACTTCAGAAAAATTCTGAGGTAAGGACCCCAGATGTGCACGAAATCACTTAATGCCATCACAGATGGCTCCAAATTTCGTTTTTAGACATTTCTGAGGGAAGACTGCAACCCCCCCCCCCCTTTTTTTTTTGCTCAGTTGTGAAGAGCTTCAGATGAGCAACAGTTTCGAAAAATATTTTGGGTGGAAAACCCCTCTCTGAATTCTCTCTCATAATGCTGTCCGTCAAACAATGGCTAAAGTCACGTTTGTAGGAAGTCATTTTCAAGTTTCAAGGGGAGACGGAAAAACCATTTGACTTCCCAACATTTTTGGAAACATTTGGCATCAAAGACAGCCTACAATTGCGTTTTTGAAACTTCGTCGTTGAAAAATTTTCAGAAAGCTCCTGAACGCTCCCTATTCTCTTTAATGTCATCAAAGATGGACTAAAATTGATTTCTAGTTTGAAAATATTTCTGCAGGAAAATCCAGTCTTTGTTGGAATTAGGGGAGACCTGTACACCGCTAGATACAGCCTACATTTACGTGTTTTTCAGTTTTGATGAAAAGCTTTCTGAACAGCGCCCCCGAATTATCCCCAATATCTTCAGGTATTCAAAGATAGCCTAAAAATGCTTTTTTAACACTTAAGTTTCAGAAATTTTCCTTGAAAAGTCCTGATCCCCTAACATCATCAAAGAATGCATAAAACTAAGTTTAATTTAAAAAAAAATCTGGAGGGGGCTAAAAGCATTTTTTCTACAAAGGTTACTGAAAATTGCTCAAAATTCCGAATTTTGACTTAACTTTTGGAATGTTTTGGTAGGACTCTGAATTCGTTATTTTTCTTCTGCAAGAAAAATAAGAAGGAAAAAAATAAGTTTCTTTTCTTGTTTATTAAAATCTTTAAACTCTTTAATGTGTCAACTATTTCCCATCATAAAGGGCGGCAAATTGAGGAACCGCCCCCGGGCGGCAGAAAGTGTAGCTACCCCACCGTGTCTCTCTTTCCTGTTGATCACTGATTTTGTGCATCATAACAGTATTTTATGTTGATTAAAACAGCTTTTGAATACAATTAAAAATTCAGTTCTTTATGTAAGAAATGGTAATGTATAATAAAGGAATGGTTTAAAACAGTTTGAGGTGGTGTTAACAAGTGTCTAAAATAATTAGGTATGTTTATGAAAAATTTTATACCTTTCCTTTTCCACAATGCGAAATTTCGACTTACACAAGGGGTCTTGGAACACATCCCTCGCGTAAGTCAGGATTCGACTGTACACCATCCAACCACATGTTAAGCAAATACAAGTCAGAAAAGTAATTGCTCAACATACTCTTTTACTCTAAAACTTACACGATGATGGAAACCTTATTTTTAAGCAAAGCCTAAAACAAAATCACTTCTTAGCTAAGTATTATAATGTATTAGTGAATCTTAAAAATGTATTGAATTGTTAAAGAACTTATTTTAGGTTTAAAAGTAAGCTTAATGGATTCATCTATTGTACGAAATATATTACATTAAAAAATCTAATGTAATTAATAACTACAAAGTTTTGAAAATTTGAATAAAATAAAAAAAATCCGATTTAAACAAAAAAAAAAATCGATATAAATAAAAAAATCAGACTTTTTTTTTAATTAAAAAAAAAAAAAAAACCTCACCCTGCAAACTAAAAAATGTAGCTACTACAGTAACGTTGCTACTTATAGCGCAAAACTTCCAACCTCTGATTCAAGTTTATGTGAGAAACAAAAGACAAATTGAAAACAAGTTAATTACTGCCAGACCCATATTTTGCATATTACAGGGTGGCGACAGGAACTGTGAAAAAAAGTTCCCTGACTTTTCCCTGATTAAGTTCACCAAATTTATCTGATTTATGTTAGCAACGACAATGGTTTTCATTCTTTGCTCTACTTGAAATTCATTGTATGTTTGTATAAAATGCAGTATTTTAAAAATTTTAAGTTCTGTAAGTTGTTGAACTAAAGATATATTTAAAAAAAAAAAGCTACTTTTTTAATAAAATGGTTAAAAAAAACATATCAAGTAAATTTTTTAGGGGGGGGGGAACATACAAAACAGTATACTAAATTTTTCTACAATGGAAAGATTATAGAAAATTAAAAAAAAAAAAAACTTTACTTCCAGAAACCACTTAGCATAAGAATTTTAAGAAACTGAAGTAATGTAGTTATTCTTATATAACTAATTGACATATTTATGCAAAACAGATGAAACCATTTGACATCCATTCATAGGGAGCATTTTTCTAATCAAGAACATAGGTTTTAATGAATAAATACAGCATTTTAACAATAAAAATATTTACCTAAGTACACAAGTTAACTCTATTTCAAATGATTTCAGTATGTAACGCAAAAAGATCTTAGATTGTTTTTGTAACAAACAACATTGAAATGCAAGAAAAAAAAAAAAGCAATTAGTTAATTTTAAAATATATAAAAGAAGAATGCAACTTGGTTATAAAATTAAAGAATCACTTAAGTCTGAAGAAAAGAAAACCTTAATAATCTGCGGTGACAACAAATAGTATAACCGCAAAAAACAAAGTTTTTTTTAATTGAAAGTTCAATTTTAGCAATTAAATTAAAAACGCAAAGAAGAAATAACTTTTAAGCTTTTATAGCGTTAATTCAAAAACCAAAGATTTCTTTTTGAAATTGTGATTACAGTACGCTAATTACTTTGAGACAATGGAATAAAGGCAAAGGAGCTAAGGCATTAATGAAGGCTTCCTCTTTGCCTGTATGGTTGTTTATTTTACGTAGCATTGAAAGCGTAAAAGGAAATTTCAAGTTTGGTAAAATAAACAACCTAACAGACACAGAAGCAAGATTCAATACGTTGACGTTGAGGAAAAAGATGGACAAAGTATAATCGCAGGCAGTGTATAATCACATCTCATTAATTAATTTTTTTTGAACAGATAATTGGCGGAAAGTGCATAGGTAATTAGAGTACTTAATTCTGTAAAGCAAAAAAAAAATTTTTTTTCTTTATAAAATCAATTTTCCCTGATTTTTTCAAAATTCCCCGATATTTCCCTGATTAATAAAGTTCCCTGACTTGTCCCTGATCTCCCTGATAATAGTTTATGCATATGATAGGGCTGTTTTGATTTAAAACCTTTCAGAAGATATTTTGATCAAAAAAACCGCTACAGAAGGTAATTCCTGCTGCGCTAGTGAGAACAAACGTATAGGAAATTTGTTCAAAAACACTAGGATATGAAATATAAAAATAATCTATAAAATGCAATTATTATTAGTAATAAGGTAAGTACAGCCAATTCCATTTAACTTTTCATCATTGCATAGTTTTAATATTTCCATTACCTTTTACAACAGTGTCAGCATTATTTTCAGTCGTTTTTTCTTCATTCACTAAAAAAAAATCACTGTTTAGTACAAAAACAAATACTACATTATTATACTTCATAGAAAAGGGCTAACTTTGTTAACCCAAGCATCAATGACCTGGTACCTGGGTACTTTTTTGCGACTTTTATCATAATTTTTACGCTTTGTAACAAGATCTTTTTAAAATTGCTTTTAATCCTTGTTATTTACATGAATCTGAACTAAAGAAAGTTGTAATCGTGTTTTCAAAAAAAAAATTTGGGGGCGTTTTTTAGCCTTTAAAATTTTTACATTTTAATATCCCTCCCCCCTTCGGCATCGCGCCCCCAAGTTGTATAACACTTTGGGCAATTACATAGTAATTATTTATATTTGATAGGGAAAACAGCATTGTATTCCCCATTAATATTCTTCTGAAGGGTTAGAGAAGAGTATAGTTCAAAAGCATGAACATTTGTAGCAAAGCAAGTTGGGACACTCAAGCGCGTACCCCCCTCCCCCCTAAAAAAAATCTAAAAAATCCTCAGAAACGATTTTTTTTTCCGTTAAAGGTTCGTTTTTCAATTTTTTCTGGTGTAAAACCAAAGAATTGACTCGCTTCCCATGTCCGAAAAATTTTTCGTGCTGTAAAAAAAAGTAAAATAAATAAAAATTAATAAACACTTGAAAACATTGCAATTACACAGAAGTCACACTGCGGATCGTAAACGCAAAGAAAGTTTCTGTATAATGTACATTTATTCAAATTACATATACAGATATAATTAAGATTTTAAATTAAATTAAGTATACTCATTATATTTCACAGCGCACTACACTCGTTGGTTTTCACCATTCGATCAAATGCTTCGAAATTATCAAAATTTGATCAGTCGTGTCAACACTACATTTTGTTTTGTTATAAAACGAAATCGTTGTGACTTTTGGTTGCTCCAGAACTTCTTTTGTTATGATGTGAAGTGGAAAACAATATTACGGCCTTTGTTGGTTATCTCTTTTTGTTGATGTACGAACATATTGTTACATCATCAGTGATACCGAATTAGGAACTTCGTTTCGCTCAATATGTTGACAATAATATTTCAGTTGGAATATATTATCTGTCCCTTTTTTCTTTCTTTTTTTTTTGAGTATACCTACGAATGTCAGACGGCATGACAGCAAAGGTTGAGCAAATGATAGTGAGGATAAAATCACAGATAATATTTTTTGGTACAACAGGCCTATGTGTATATGGTATGAGCTTCGTGGGCGTCATGTGGTCCGCGGGTCGTAAGTTGAACATCACTGGTATAAATAAATAAAATACTACAAATTCACTATAAAATACCAAAGTGGAAAATCTAATACATCCAGTATTACAAAAAAACTGGAGAAACATTTGTTTCTAACAGACAATTTAGCGTGAAACGTAAACATAGAGTGCTGGAAAACAATAAACCATTTCGTTTTTTGGTAAAAACAGGATACACAAACTTCCCAGATGATGGTGGAAGAAAACGTTTCAATTAAATATAAGAGGTGTCAGAGAAAAAATTATTTACGCTCTAAATCTTCGAAATTCAAAATGGGTACCCGGTTATTGAAAGTAAGGGAAAAGTTTGGTCATTGACGCTAGGGTTAACGTTCAGCATATTCAATAATATTTTGTTCATGAATAACTTAAGTACAATTAATTCGTCCTACTCGTTTAGTATTTTTTGGGTGAAGAAAATTTTGTTAATGTTTTAAAATCTGAATAGTAACACATCGCAAGAATATTTAACTTAAAAATTTTACACTTGCCGACTTAAAAATAATAATAACAATAATACAAGGCATCAAACACAGTACAGAGATCAAGAAATCATTTAAAAAATGCACCACAAAAAATAAATTACAGCTTATAATAAGTATTTTAAGCATATTACTAGCTATCAACCTAATCAAGTGCTTATGCAGGAGTTAAAATCAATGGTGGAATTGCCGGACTCCAGCAAAAATTTCTGAGATTAATTCCGTATTTACTTGAGTATACTACTCCCACAGAAGATCAGATTTTTTTTCTTCACAAGAATTGAGAAATAGACAAAAAATGAAAGACAACTCTAATTTCAGTAGAATTCTGCCGTGTGCAGGTAAAAGGCAGAAACTGCAAATTTTTCATTTTTTTGCAAATTTTTCATTCACTATTCTTCCCCTCTTTGTATGCCATGTTTCACTTTTAATCTTTTCTAATTTGTTATTGTCTGCAACATTTATATTTTTTTGTGTTAATTTAATTACTGTCAGCACTATATATATATATATATATATATATATATATATATATATATATATATATATATATATATATATATATATACACACACACACATATGGCAATGGCAGCAACAAAAGAAACTAGGCGGAATAGTGAACATTTGCAGAGTTAAGCGAAATTGACAGTATTTTTAACGACTCTACAAGCACATTTCATGCATTGAAAATTGGAACTAGGCATAAAAAATTTAGGTATTTGTATTTTCATATTTTGTAGGGTAGCCTGACCAGTGGCTGACCCAGTAAATGAACAAACTCGGAATACGTTTTAAAAAATAGCCTTCAAAAGATTTTTTCTAAATAAATTGTTTACAATAGCTTTCTGTATTGATATTCTAAGCTACCTGACACCTGATTGGTTACTTCGGTCTCGTATGTTTTCGCTGAAAAAAATATAGAATGTTCACAATTGTGCATCATTTTTTCTCTGCCAAAATTATAAGACTGGTTTTGTGCATGCAACTACTTTAATAAATGAAAACTGTATTTATAAATTTTATTTTTCAATTTTGCAAAAGATAAATTAAGGAGGCATATATAGGCTATGGATTTAAGTTGTTTTAGTTAATGCAGAATGCATAGTATTTCAGGCAGAGAGGTGTTCAGTCACTGGGTACGAAAAATTACGAAAAACCAGTGAATGAACACTCACAAAATTTCTTTTGATTTAAAAAGAAATTTAAAGTTTCTTTGAGATATTTTTATTTTCCTTGTTTTTTTGTAATGCCGATAGTTTTATATGTTTATGTATTTATATATTTCATCATGTATATATTTTTTTCTTTGCAAACAATACACTTTTTAACATATTACTGATTTTCTTTTGTTTTCTTTAATTATTTCATATCATATTATTGCATATTTATTTATTTATCTATCTATATCCCTCTCTCTGTATCTACACTATATGACCAAAAGTATTGGGACACTTTCAAAACTTCACATTTTTACGGATTTTTTGAGAAATAAAAGCATGGGCCGAATTAAGGGGGGCTTAAGGGGGCTAAGCCCTCCTTGACAGCTTATTAGTCCCCGTAAAGGAAGAAAAGCACAAAGGTTAGGCTTCTTTCTACTTTTTTTTTTCTCAAAAAATAAAACTCTCCTAGCAATTTCAAAGAGAGTAAGATGACTAAAAATTACTTTTGTTAGCATCACCATAGAGAACTTTATCATGTGTTATTAAGATTAGTGCTTTTAAAGCTTCAGAATATGCCACACTTTTTCTTAACACAATCAAAGATAGATTTAGAATTGCGTTTTTATAGCCTCAAATTCGAAAAAATTCTGAGGAGAGCTCCTGAACTCTCCTATCTGTGCTTTATCATTCCTTAAAAATAAAGATCTAGTCTAGGAATTCTGAATAGGTAGGCTACCTGAGCTACAAAAAATGATAGCCACTTTTGGCTTGAATAGCATTTTTCTTTTTATATATATATATATATAAACCTTAAGGGAGTTTGCTCTGAATTACGTTGCCAAGATGGAGTCCACTAACATGCCGAACATCTCAGGAATGAAAGCGTGTCGTCCTAGTAAGATATACAATATGATTTTTGACAAATAAAGAAACACATGGTCGCCACTTCTGGCGACTAAGACTTGATTTTTTGGTATTAGGCCTTCGATTTCGAAAAATTTCCAAAGGAGATTACTGCTGTGAAAATAAAGCAGTGCCTGCAGAAATGAGTTATTTAGTTATTTAAAACACGCGTTTTGTATTCCACAGTAGCAATAGGGAATTGTTGGAATTTTACGCTTTTTTTGTGCTCTATTTTCAGAGGAAACCAAATAGAAGAGTTTATACAATGAAGCAAAAGTGCAATAATTAACAAAAATGCAAAAAAATGAAAAATTGAATATTTGTAGATACTGCTCTTTACCTTCCCACATCAGAGCGCCCATTTAATACTTCCCTAGCATCTCAAAATATAGAATGAAATTCTTTTTTGAATTTTCAATATCTAAAAAAGATAAGTGAAATAATAAAATAAAGATCTGCCCCGACCCCTTCTCCTAATATTCCTTTCAGATGTTCCGAAGCAAATACATAGTAGTGCGACTGGAGGACATTTTGGTGTCTTGAAAACCCTCAATAAAGTTCGAGAGCGCTTCTTCTGGACCGAGGCAAAGGATGATGTGGAGAAGTGGGGCCATTCTTGTGACGTCTGTGCTGCCTGTAAAAGACCGAAGATTAGAAGCTGTAGGAAGCTACATTTGTACAACGTTGGAGCTCCTTTCAAACAAATCGAGATCGACATTCTGGGTCTTCCACCAAGAACTGCTGATGGGAACAAATACATCCTTGTTTCCATTGACTACTTCACCAAATGGCACGAAGCGTATCCCATTTCAGATCAAGAAGCAACCACCGTAGCAGAGACTCTAGTCCAGCATTGGATCTCGAGATATGGAACACCTTTGCAGATTCATTCCGATCAAGGGAGGAATTTCATCTCTGCTGTGTTAAAGGGCCTATGTCAAATTCTCAAAATTGAGAAAATTAGGACAACATCACTACATTCACAATCGGACGGCATGGTGGAGAGATTTAAACGTACAATCCTGAATAATCTCTTGCTTATGGTCTCCAGAAATCAACAGGATAGGGATAAGAAGTTACCTTTGTTCCTTCTGGCCTACTGCAGTGTTGTTCAAGAAACTACCGGGTATGCCCCATCTTGGATGCTCTTCGGAGGAAAGAGCTTCGGCTATCCTGTGATCTTGTCTTCGGTCGCCCTCCAGATGCGCCTTCATCGCCTGAGGAGCTCATACAGGATCTCCAGGCTCGGTTGGAAGATGTTCATAACTTCGCACGGGAGCGAATCAACATCGCAGCAGAGAGGATGAAGACCTGACACGACACAATGTCCACTGGACATGAATTCCACGAAGGTGACAGGGTTTGGGTTATAGAATCCCATCCGAGGGAAAGGTCATTCACCCAAATTGCAGTTGCATTGGGATTGATCATACAAAGTCCTTAACTGACTGAACGACGTAGTAGTGAGGATCCAAAAATCACCTAACCTAGGGTTGTACATTATGATCAGTTAGCCCCATACTATGGCCATAGTTCATGAGTAATTACGTAAACAACCAGGGTTGATAACATCAAAGTTGTAAATAAATTTTGCTTTTGATGTTTAGTAATATTTCTTGTTATTATTGTGTTTTCTGTGTTTGATTGGTTATTATTTAATGCGTGTATTTGTAAACTTGTGATATAAGTTTGGCATCCTTTCTGGAAATTGTACAGCCCGAGACAAATTATGTATATAGTAATTATCGTTGTGATTAATTTGTTGTAATCTAGCTAAATTTGGCATTTATTCCATTATCTTTCATCTAAAATTATCTTAGTAACGTAACCTGTAAATAGTTTCTTGTAATGTACATACAACCCTCTAACATTCGAGACTGAAGTATAGTCCCCCCATTTCTGAACGATAAGATTAGTGAAACGAATAAAAAGAAAATATGAGACGTTTGCAGACCTTTGTAGGATTTTCTACATATTTCTTGGCTCAGTATAAAACGCCGGAAGTCTTGTGAATGGAATGGTCAGTTACTTTGTTTTTCAGCTGTGGAGTCTCGTTTTCAGCATTCTGCTGGAAGTGTGTATTAGACTTTGAGCTGTGTTTTTGCGTATTTTGATGTAAATAAGTGTGTGACCGTTGAGTTTATGGTGTTGATTGATATTTGCCTAATTGCTATGGTTAATATAGCAGTTGCTAACGATATTTTTTGTACATAGTTGTAAATAAATCTCTTGTGTTTTCTCAAGAACTGTGTCGTCATTTAAAGAAAGTTTGAAGTTGCATCAAATGCATAACAATACATTATACATAATAAGTTTAATCAAAAAAAAAAAAAAAAAAATATCAACCTTTTTTAGATGGCTTGACAAGTTGTTCATTTTTTCTTTGCTTTTCTGAAAAAAGGAAAGAAAAATTTTTTAGGTCAATTGAACACTTAATCATGTTTTCAATTATTTTTTGAATATGATTTTTAAAAGTTAAAAAATCAACAGCTTAGTATTTGTTGCACCAATAAAAGATTTTATTAGAAACAAAAAAGGAAAAGTAAAAAAATCACGTTTTCAGTCATTACTAAAAAAAAAAGTTCCATTTCTTACCTTTTTAGTTCAAAGTCAATAAAAATAATTCTAGTCATTTTTCTTTTGCCAAGGGTGGGAAAGGAGTCAAGTGAAGCTCATTAAAGAATGTTTTTCTTTGTATATAATTAGGGTAAATATTGCAGTGCAGCGATGATATAAAAACTTTTAATGTAAAGGATTCTCTTGTTAGAAAATATGAAAGAAAAAGTACACTTTGTAATGTAACTTTTGTCCTTGTTCAGAACTTTTAAGACATTTCAAAACTAATTTTGATACAATTGAAGTTCAGAAGATCTCATTTGGAGCATGATGTTCAGTTTTGGGAGGAGAGATATTTTTTATTGGAAAGGGTTCATAGAAAGGTTACTAGGCTAGTAAGGGGACTTTCAGATTTAGGTTAGGATATTAGACTTAAAACCAGCCTAGCTGGGCCCAGAGCCTGATGCTGGTCGTCATATTTGTGTAACTCCAAATACTCAAAACTCCACTCATGGAAGAATTATCTGCTTTGCATTTTCTTCAAGTTTTCCTCATTAAAAAAAAAAAAAAAAAAAAAAAACCTTGCATTGAGGATTTATTGAATGCAGATGAACAAACTCATTTTTCTTTCCAAGTGCAAAACATTTGTTCCTATTTTATAGATTATACACAAAATTTGCTTACCCGCCAACCCTATTCCGTGGAAAATTGGGAATTTAGTGTAGTTTGAATACAAAGTTTTTCCCGAATATTCTACAGCTAAAACAAAATCAAAAGTGAAAATAAATACAAAAATAAAAACAAAGAAAAGATAAATACCAATTTGCTTGGATGATTTTTCAGTAGTTGCCAGAGCATTACTTTTAGGATCTTCAGTTTTACTCTGTTTGTTGGCAGAAATGTCCGAAGATTGATTTTGCTCCTCAGGTTGACGTCTTGATGGCCTACCTCTCTTCTTTTTCTGAACAGAATTGGAACTATCCAGATCATCATCTTTCTCAGAAAGTGAAGAGGTTACAGGAACTGCAGGTTGGGATGCTTCACAATGATCAGACTTTCGGTTACGGGATTTGCTTTCGGAAGACTTGTTTTTCTGCAGTGATAATGCAATATTTTTTCTCAAACTTGATGCACAAATAGAAACTTTATCCTTCTCTGCAGATTTATCAGTAAGATCTTGCTTTTCTGCAGAAGAATTATCTTTTTGTATTGATTTGGCATTAGCAGAAGATAAGAGAGACTGCACTTTGCTTGACATAAATGCCTGAAGAATACCCTTCTTATTTCCTTTCTCATTTGGAACAACAACATCAGAGCTTTCATCCACATCAGAACCTTCTTCAACATCATACACTGGTTCTTCAATTTTCTTCTTTTTCACTACTATTTCTTCAACATCATCTGAAGGACTTGCTCTTTTTTTTGGCGAAACCTGATTGAAAATATAATTTGATATGATCATAACATTTATTAACTGTAAATGATAAGAAAACAAGTACAAAAATGGATCTCAATTTTGGAATAAATTTATAACTAAAAAAATTGGATTTGTTTGTGCTTTGTACCCCGGATAGAATAATTTAGAATTTCTAAAACCTTTTAAGTTAACTGAACACTTACCATATTACCCCGTATTCGCCCGAAAAAAGCAAGGTTGACCAACATGCCAGAAAATTCAAATTTCCTAGCAAGCCGAATTATTCGAGGTTCATTTTGCAACAAAACAAAAGTAAATTTCCCCATTCAGTTTCAATCAGAAAGCAAACTACTAAAGAAAAAAAAAAATAAATTCCAAAAGTAACCTTCTTTCAAAAAAAAAAAAGCTATTGCATAAATATGTGCGTAATATTTATGGTAGGTCATTATTAACGGATTTAATTATATGCCAATAAAGTAATCAATTTAGAAGCAATCCGTGTTACTGCAATTAGTTCATAATTTTTTAAATAAATTATTTTAGGTTCCTTTTACAGAGGTAAGTTTAATTTTTATTTATTGAATAGCTATGATGGTAAATTCTTCTGTATGGTTTAGGGGTGGTAACTTACAGCTTAAATATTGGCTCAGTTTTAATTTAATTTTTATAAAATTATTTGTTATTAAACAATATTTTTTTGTTATAATAACAAATGACATTGTTAGTAAATATTCTTACGAAATTAAACTGTCTATTGACACTAATAAGATATGTGTAGAACTTATATTCATTTTTAAGCTGAACATATATTTTTTATAGTATTAATCTTTTCCCCTGACCTCGATTTTTCCGGCATGCCAGAAAGGACCAGGCAAGTGTATTGAAATTCTGGTGACCCCCGAATTTTGCGGCATGCCGGTTAATGCAGGGTAATATGTTACGACTATAGCACTTTTGAGACCCAACTTTCTTTTGCATATAGAGTAGGGATTTAGGCAGGGGAAACAAATCTAACTCTGGAGACCTTAGTCTCACTGGCACTAAGAGGGTTGCCAGAACGTAATGCAGATTCAGAGCTAAAGTGGACCAAGTTAATTTTGACCTGATTAACTCTGGGCTTTAGGTCTGAACATTAGATTTTGAAAACAAAATAATACATTCATAAATGAGGAGTTGAGAGCTAAAATGAATTAAGTCAAAATGGACTTTATTTACTGTAGCTCTCAATTCTGAATGCCTCATGTAAAACGCATATAAAGTGAGAGCAGGGGCTGATTCAGGTTTTTATTTTTAGGTCCAGATTTTGTGGAAAAGAGAAAAAAAATTTTTTTGGGAGAAAAAAAAAAAACTATTTTCGGGGTATTTTTCTTTAAAATATTTTTTGTAAAACTTTACAGGGAATAACTTGGAAGCTGGAGAATTTTTCAAAGAGATGTTTTTGCTTTTAATGGAAATGATAAAGCTTAAAAGTAATGAAAGAATAAGATAAAAAATACCTTTGTGCTGAACAGTAAAGTAAGAAAAACAATGTTAAAAAAAGCACAAATTTGCCAATTACAGCAAACACGTGTTTCGGCGTTACAGGGAACGCCTTTTTCAATGCAAAAAGTAATGATCTTGTGGATGAAAAGACATCCTACAAAAGTCGGATAAAAAATAATAGTCTTCACAAATAAAATTTTGTGGAAGGTTTAATTATAAGGTACGAAATTTTGTGAAGTGACAGCTTTTACAATATAGAATTTTGTGTGAAGGGGATACAATTAGCATCCAGGGGTCTGTCCAGGAATTTTCACAGGGTCCGTTTTTTGTGAAAAACTAAATAATTTTGTGAAAAAATGAATAAATTTTGTGAAAAATCAAATAATTTCGCAAAAAAAAAAAAAATGTTAAAACGAAATTTTATAATTTAGAGGTGGCACAAACTGCATCAATTAAACTTAAAGTTGAGTGTTTTCCTCTTCTACGTCGAGAAGATCATTCTGGAGTGTTTTTCTGATATTTGGCGGGGGGGGGGGGGGGGGGGGGAGCATCGCTCTCTCAAGTATCAATACTTATCTACCATTCTACATTTTGTTAAATTATACTACAAATATTTCTCTCCAGTATTTAAAATAATTGTAACAAAAAAATAAATAAATAAAATTCAGAATAGGGTTCAGCATTTAACTTTGTGACCCAAGACACTCTTAAAAAGCACAGAATTTCGTTTTAAACTTATAAATTCCGTGATTTTAACAAAAATAAAAAGTTATTTTAATTGTTCACCTCTTAACAAAGCGTAATAAACATCAAAAATTCGAAAAATCGGACTCCGATAGCGGATGCAAAGAGATCGCAATTCTCAAAGTGAAGGCATCAAAAGTATAAAAACGACTTGTAAAAGAAATATTTTTGATAAAATTATTTTTAAATTGCATTTTAGGGTCCTATGATAAACATTTCATTAACATCTGTGGACACAGTTGAAGCAAAAAAAAAAAATAAATAAATAAATAAATAAATAAAAATAAATAAATAAATAAAAATAATAAAATAAACCATCTATTCAGCATTTTAATTTTTGACTCATAACAGAAAATGGAATTTTGCTTTAAAAACTTGAAATGAGAGTTCTAACAGAAATAAAGAGACTTTTCATTTGTTTGCATCCTAATAAAGCGAAGTTAGCTCGAAAAAAGAACAAAATATGACTCTCATATCGGATGTTAAAAGATAGCATTTTTTAAAATGTAGACATCTAAAGAAAAAAAAAACGGTAATTAAAAGAGTTTATTTAAAGTTAATCATCCTTGTTAGCATCGAAAAATCAAAACCCATATAATTTTCTCCCAAAATAACAATTAAACATCAAACCGCACCATAAAAACGCAAATATTGACAAGCTAGTAAAATGATGAGAATATTTTCTAATCAAGTCATTATAAAGGTTCAACGCCAGACGCTAAGTGGTGATAATTTTGAAGTTGGTAACCCTATCAGAAGCGATCATATTTTTCCCCCACCCTTACTATCCTTTTGCAGTTCCAAGTTCATTTTGCAGATATATATTATTATTGTTTATTAAATCATGAGCGGCCGATTTTTTTCTTTCAAAATTAGCCGATTTTGTATAAGCTGATCCCTCTAATTTGACTTCAAAAAAGGTTCCAAAAATTATTCGGTTTATACACAGAAATATGCGTTATTTTGCTTTCAGATTTGCTCTTTCAATAAACAATTTGTGACAGATCCGATCTTGTTTATCAGAATTTTGTGAAGGGTCCGTTTTGTTTGATCGGGATTTTGTGAAAGGTCCGTTTTGTTTGATCGGGATTTTGTGAAAGGTCCGTTTTGGTGGATCGGATTTTTGTGAAGGGTCCGTTAACGGACCCAAATATCCTCTGGCCAGACCCCTGGCATCTGATATAATATTCTACTATCCAGGGCATCGAGCCCCGGATAGTAGAATATTGAGTATTATTTATTTGTATACTTACTTCTGCTTTCTTCTTAGAACATGATACTTGATGTCTCTTCAGCAATACCGAAGTAGGAAAATTTTCTTTACACTCTGAACATGGAAAAACCTTTTCATTCACTTGCTTTTCATTCATTGGTTCTTTCTTCTTATTCACTACAGTTTTGTTTATTTTCATTTTATCAGGTTCTTTTGCTTTCTCCACGGAAAGCTTTTTCTTACTTTTTGCGATTTTATTTACATTGTTATTTTTTGTTATAGCTTTTGGTTTCTGCAAAGTCTTGGGGTTTTTTAGGTTGACTTTTAGCGGTCTACCTCTTAAAACTTTTGTTGCTTTTGGTTGAGGAGTCTGTTTTGTGCCGCGCTTTGGAGGCATTATTTCTGCGATAAAGAAAAATAATTTTAGTTTTTGGAAATTAAGAAAAACACATGATGAATAAAAGGTACGATGCTGAAGAAATATTCATTGGATTGAAAATATAATGACAATCTTTGATACAACACATATGAATAAAATATATAAAATTTTACATTTATATAATACAGCTTAACTTGTGAAATTTACATTTTAAAAATTTAAAAACATTATATCTTTACTAGTGCTTTCCCAAAACTTTCTACAAAGTTACATAAAATCAATTCTAATGTAAATATACATATTAAAATGAAACTTAATGCAGAAATGCAGATATCATAGAAAAGCAATACCCAAGCTCCACAAATCCTAGGCATCAAACAAAGCGAACAAAAAAAAAAAAAAAAAAAAAAAAACTCTTGGTGACCTTTTTTTGAAACAAGATCCAGGATACATTTAACTTTTCTATGAACTCTTATGAATACCTTATCTGGCACCTAAACATGCTTTCTGGCTTCTAAGATTTTACAATTTATTTTTTGTGTCTAAAAAAAAAGGTAAAATTAACAAATTGAGTACATACTAGTACTATGCAGGATGAAAATCAAAGCGTTTAATCGGGGGAAAATCATTTGATTTTATGGAAGCATATCACAAAATAATGGACATGCTTGACAGAGACACCCAGGAGATCATGCTTTGTAATTTTTAGGGCAATGGGATCATTTTAGAGGGTTTTTGACTTCATTTCGATAGTTACCACTCCTAGGAAGGAGGTCTGTTGTATATTTGAAGAGGGTGAGTCATTGCCCTTGGTGGAGCTTTGGTGTTTTTTTTTTTTGTCTTTTTGAAAAAAAATATTTTCACAAAAGTATTTATCCTTTTAAGTGCAACAACAAACTTGCTCCAGAACAGGAAAATGCACAGAAATTTTGAGGCCAGCACAAATAATTTTTATTCCCTCCCTCCCTGCATATAGTTCACGCCTCATTTTAAAGCCTCCTCATAGTTTTTGAAAATTTCAGTGTCTTCAAAAAATGTTCCATGAGGTGTGACACTATTACCCCTGGCCATGCTCCCCCCCCCCAAATGAAACCCTGTATCCACCCGAGTATAACTTGCTTTTACGGAACAAACCGTGCTTAAACCACAAGCAATATTTTTGTAAATTCATAAAATTTCTAGTAACTTTTGGCTCAGCTTATTTTTTATTGGAAAAAATGTCTTTAATATTTTAATGCAAACATCCTCAGAACAAACGATGTTTTCTAAAAGTTAGTAATAAAATTTAATTCTAAGAACAAGTGATTTTATTTTATTAAAAAAAAAAGTTTGTGGAGTAGAGTAATTTTTGAAAATTATACATATTAGTTGATACAATGTAATTATTCCCAGAATATTGTGACTTAAATTCAAGCTAATGCAGATGAAAAAAAATGCTGAAAGCAATAACAATAACAAATGTGAAGGATTTGAAGCTGAACTATTAAACTTGATGGCATCTGATGTATGAAAATCTTAAACCTTTTTGAAGCCAGGAATGAAAATAAATATATCTTTCCACCATAAACATCCACCCCCCCCCCCGGAAAAAAAAATAAAAAGAGGAAGAGACAATAGGACGGTTCAAAGCAAATTAACTATTTTTTGGAACTGTACAGAAGCATATGAATTTTTGCAAAAAAATTTATTTTCATTTATTCAAGGAAAATTTTCCAAAATTAATCGAATTCAGCCAGGTAAATGTTTTGGGATTTTTAATTGAAAAATATAAAATAAACTCTAAAATCTTAAGTGATCATTTTAAACACAAGAAAAAAAAAAGAATCAAGAAATTTCGGCTAGCTACATCTGAAGTATACTATAGTATTAGCTACTATTTTTTTCTTACAAGAACTACCCAACATTAAGAAAGGAAAATCTAATCTTCTCATAATTCATATTTATGATCCTTTCTGGCAAACTTATGCCCCAAATTATTTGTGAAATATTTATAAACATGAGAAAAGAAGTTCTTAACTAAATTACGAGCGATTTCTTGTGTTAGTTTCAAAGATTGGAAAGTGATCTTTTTCTCCCACATCAAAAAATATTTAGTACAAATTCATTCAACATCATTTATTTTGTACTGCTAACGAAGCGTTATTGAGAATTTAATTAGTTTTGTTTTATGAATATAAGGAAAACCAACTATTCTGTTAGAAGTTAAAATTCAACAAACCGATCATTCATGAAATCACAATAACAATGAGAAAGCAAACAAAACTAAAAATAATTGCAATATCAAAATAACATCTCTGAAATCAAATCTCACGACGAACGTAAATGAGCCGCTTTGAACTTTGTTAAACAAGCATGAAAAAGTAATAAATGTAAACATGACACTAAATATTTACCTGAAAAATTGCTTTTCAGCAATACCTAGAAGCTCGTTTAACCGTTACAAAAAAACAATTTCGTACTTCTTCGCTTCCGTAAAAACCTGTAAAGGACGCTCCACCTTGAAGCTAATATGGCTAAAGGAAAAGTAGATGTTACATACAAAATTATTAACAACCTTATCAAAATTTCCACTAGGGGACAATAATACTCAAAAAAAGGTTGCGTTCGACGAACAGACTACCGGTGAGTAACCGGTTACTAACCGTAGCGTTCTATTATCTTTAAGCTGTTGATTGGTTGATTGAAGCTCGTGATCATTAGCTGTCACGTGATTGGGTAACCGTTAGCTACCGGTTGAGTTTGTCGAAGGCAATAAAATAAAATTAATAATTTTTATTTGATTTAGGGATAGAACAGAGGAAAATCAGATTCAAATCATTGTAAAAAAAGACGGTGAAGAAACATGTCAGTTTTTTTTATACTACATGTTTCCTTTTCATAAAAAATGATTTTAGTAAAAAAAAAATATCCGGAATACTTTTGTTTTTTTAAATATGGCAATGACTAATAACCGAACCAAAACAAAAAAGTGCCCACTGTGTTCCGTGCGTGTTGACAACTGATTATTAGTTATTTGTTGCTTGAACTATTAATAATGTTATTATTTTATGCTTGATTTGGTAAAAGATCACCTTCAACATGCTCATAGAGGAAGATAGGAAAACTTTAGAGTTTAAAGCAAGGCCCGTAACGTCCCATATTTTTAGATGACGAACGAGCTGATTATAAACCTGGCTGCAGTGTTTTAGAAGTTTCTTTTCCAGAACCAGTTTCTGTATGAATGTTTGATACTTTTTAAAAATTTTCAACGTAATATATTCAATAAAAAATCCTTTAATTAATTCAAATGAAATTGTTTCTTAATACATGTGTATGAGCGGATACTCAAAATTGATTTTGTCTAATTAACAGTTGTGATAGTAATTCGACTAGTACTCCAACAAAGGAATATTTCGATAGTTGAGATTCAATTGCAGTCGACAAGTTTTAAGCAATAATCTATTTAATTCTTTCAATAAAATAAGGAATGCCGAAATACATTACTATGTATCGTCAAAAAGATAGGCTGCAGTCAAAAAAATTACCTAGAATCTTAGTTTTGGAAATCTTCCAATCTTTTCCTCCTAACAAAGGTCTAGAAATACGCTTGCCAGATGTACTGGTTTTCCGACAAATCCTGGTGTCCCCACTGATTTACTTCAGGTCCCATTAAAAGATAAATTTGCTAATTGATGACCAAACCAGTCAAAAAATAATTAACGGTGAAGGTTTGTTTTAGATAATTGCTTTGTCATTTGTGTTATTGACACGTAAAATTGATATCAAATTAGCTTGTGAAGATCTACAAGAATACCATCTTATGTTCCCGCAAATGATTCTTAATCGGCTCAAAAACAACATTTTAGAACAAAAAGTTATGTGATGATCATACAAAACCGGTAGTAATTGAAGGAAATGTTGTTGCCAAATCTTGAGTTATTAGCCATTTTGTACAAGTGTCACAGAAATATTTTCTAGCAAAAATGTCGAATTTTGAGCCGATTAAGCGTCTTTTGCTACAAGTTTAGATCTACATCTAATCTAAAGAAATCTGCAAGATTTCTAGAATGTCTGCAAAGTTGCTGCTTTAAAATGAAGATATCTGCTGAGTTTGCAGAATTTTTTCTGCCTTTCTACCCCCACTTTATGTCCCTAGCAGCCTGATTGCAGACAGCAAGGGAGAAGGGTGGAATTGCTCCACAAAAAAATAATCCGGAACAAATCTGATATACCCCCCTCTTGGCGACTTTTTCCTGTTGGCGCCAAAAAAGCGTCGCCAAGAAAACTATGTATGACGTCATATGTCATACATCGTTCTTAGCGATGCTTTTTTTAGCGCCAACAGGAAAAATTCAAAAATTATGTCATTAATTATTTAATGAAATTAATGCATTAATTTTTTTTCCGTTGTTTCTCCGGGATACGAGCCCTCGGTCTCATAGTACTTTCGTAATGAGACCTCGGCTCGCCGGCCCTGCCTCAGTCTCATTACGAAAGTACTATGAGACCTCGGGCGTCGCCAGGACCTCGCTGCCGCTCGGTCCGTTATCCCTCCGACTTTTAATATACATCACAGTCGGATATAAGTCACAGATCTCCTCCGTTCAGTATACAATAAAGTCACAGATTTTATGTGAAATTAACACCATTTTTGTGCTACAAAAATGCCAACCAGACCAAAATACAAACTACCAGAAACACACTAAAAACACAATAATTCAAAATATGTTCACTTACCTTTTTTACTTTTCTTTTACTTCCTCACGTGAGGCAGTGCACATATGTTCCGCTCTTAGGGAAATTATCCCATTTTTTATTATCATTACTTTACAAAAATATTTAAATTATGTTTGTTTTGACAAAAAAAATTCCAAAAAAAAACAACCTTATTTTACTTGTATTTTGTACTCCACCCAATTAATTTCGCGAATTATTTCCAAAAACTTTACAAACAACATGGACGACCTGACGGAAAAAGAAAAAGAAGATTCATTCAAAAATTTCAATTGATACATTTGGACAACATCACAAACCGAACTCATAATTAAAATAGAAAATTCAACTAAATTAACATTAAAAAACAACAAGAAAAAGAATACTCTAAAATAAAGTTTGAATTGAAACTTTATTTTAGAGTATTCAACTTAAAATCTCCCTAAGAGCGGAACATATGAGCACCTACCTCCTACCACACAGACAAGTGCAAAAAGACAGACTTCGAGAAACTACTTTCCAGCGTTCAAGTTGCAAAAACCAGGGTTGCCAAGTTATCGCCTTATTGGCGATTTTTGTATCGAGCGAAAAATTAAAATCTCGCCAAGAGGGGGGGCATATCAGAGGAGAGCCCAATAATCCTTCAGTGCTGTTTCTGCAGAATATTTTCACAACAGGCTGTTTTACTTATTAATTTTTTCCTTTTTTCTCCCTTACCACAAAAGTCTTTCATTCTGCGACAGCGTTGCTTCGTTTCTGGCATGGGGCTGACTTTCTGTTGTTGTAGATGTACCTTTTCGTGTAAAATATGATAAATCCTTCTCATACAGGAATGCTAACTTTTTATTCATTGAGTTGATAGGAATTACTGAGCCAAGGCAGGTTATTTAGTGATTGCCTCTAGGACCATTTATTGCATTTTCATGAGGTTGGTAAAAATAAGTATTATTGAAAAAGAGAAAAAAAAAATCATTACAGTAAAGGTTTTTTTTTTTTTTTTTTCCCAAGGATGGTAAATAAAACATCTTTTGAGAACTTGCAATTGTTAAAAATTTTCCTTTAAGAAGCTGCCTACTCTGTTTATTTACAAATTTAGTAATATATTCAATAGTCCTATGGCTTATGTCATTACACTCCATGCACTTGTGGCAGTGGTACAGTTAAAAACATTTTGTGGATAATTATTTCGTTATAATTTCATCATGTAACTGAAAGTAATGTTTTTCCTTGACAGGTTCAAAAATTTTAGGAGCCAGCTCAGTATGAGTTTTCTTTTTCATGTATGCATAGATGTATGAATTTAGAATAACAGAGGAAAATAAGTCCTTAGTTCAGCCTTATAAAATTTTTCAATGTTGTTTCTTGTTTTCTTGTAGCTTAAAAGCTAAAAAAAGTGTTTTGACATGTATGTAATAACACATTTTTTTTTGTTAAAAATTTGGTTGGTATGCAGTTTGATTTGTAAAAGTAGTTTATGTTTTCAAATAATACTGTTTTCTTTTTGTTTACAAATGAATTGGCATTTATTTTCAGATAGATGAAGTAAGATTTCGGAACAACTACACTGCTTACATTAAGATGTCATGTAAACGGGTGCCTGCAGAGAAGTGATGTTAAAAGTAATTTAATATTTTATAATTGATAAACACTTTCATTTAAAAGCTAATTGTTCGGAGATGTTATAAGTAGCGTTGGCTTTTTGCCATCAAAAACTGGTTTTTGAGGTAACAAGCATCAAAAACTGGTTTAACTCAAAAACCTAAGTAGATGCAGAGAAACTAATATAAAAATTTTTTTTAGGTAAAATAATTTTTTAGTATTTTCGTACCTAATAAAATCATTTCAAATTGGTTGATCCGACTTGTCCTATGTTTAAGCCTGAATACTTGCATTTAACTATGCAGAAGTTTTTTAATGGTTAGAGAAATAATAGAATAGATGGTATACACTGTGAAATAAGACAAATAGCAAAGTAGCTGTATGAAGCAATGTCAAACCTTTATCTTTAAAGACCAAAGAATAAAAATCATATTAGTGCAAAAATTTTTTTATACATTTTTATATAAAATGTTTAGATATTATGGAATGATACTAGTGCATCCCAAGTAGACTTCTAAACTTTGATCGGTTTGGATTCCCAAAAATTCTTACCCTGTCATAAAGTAATTTTTGAAAATACAAAAAAAAAAAAAAAAAAAAAGTTCAAACCGTTTTTGGGACAATGAAGAGAGTTTCATACTCATGTGAATTCAAGCCATTTTAGACTATTAATATTGTTTTATTTTTGTAGTGTCCAAATGTAACCCAAATATGTTTAATTGTACCCGATGTTAGGCATATATGGATACTTTTTGCTTACTTTTAAATATACATATATTAAAAAAAATTTTGTCGCATCTCCTAATATTTGAGCATATACATTTGAAGGAATTAGATGTAAGATTATAGTTAGTAAAGAAATTAAGAAAATAAAATGAAAAAAGTTAGTTTTCCACCATGGGCTCAAAACAAGAAACCAACTGCTGATCGTAACTAATTAAAAGCTTTTTAATATTATGAGATTTATGTTTATAATTTACAATCCAAATGTTCCAATCCTTTTTTAATTTTAGATAGAGACATTCTTCCATGGCAGACATCGGTGAGGCACTTCAATTTAATGCCAGAACCTGAATGTGAAAAATGCTCGCAAGACATATTCTCTCTTTTGGCTAAAGAAGTAATTTTTTCTTTTTAATAAATAATCTACTTTCTCATGAATTATAGTGCAATTTAGCATATGTTTACTATTAATATTACAATTTAGTCCAGTGGTTCCCAACCTGGGGGCGATCGCTCCCAAAGGGGACATTTGAATCCTTAAGGGGTGAATTAAAAGACAAAATAATAATAATTAAAAGCCCCCCCCAATATCAAATTCAAAAGTGTATAAGAAACCACTTGTTAAAAAGTCAGACTAGGAATCTCAATAAAAAAGAATCAAATTTAAGTTTAGGAGCTTTCTTCTTGCATCTCCATTGATCCTTAAGGACCTATTTAATCGTTTATTGAAAAAGAAAGGTTCCAATTTAAAAAAAATTCCCCAGTATCCGATTTAAAAGAAAAATAATATAAAAATGTACAGTAAAACCTCATTGATCAAGACAGCCTTATAGATGTACGTATTGTACGTATAAAATGCAAGTTGGCCACAATTGTAGGCTGTATTTTGTAATTTTGTCTTATTCAATTTTATATTTCATTCTCTTGAATTCAAGATGCAACTTTTATTGTGTGCAGTAGTTTGTTTATAAACTTTGGCTGTATTTATAGGTTATTTTGTTTATTTCATACTTTCATGAATTTGAACTGCCTGGATCCCTTATTAGTCCAGATTAATGAGATTGTGACTGTGTTTCTGTTTTTGAAAAGTAAATCAATTATCTTGTATTTCCCTTCAAATACCTATTGAGTCATTTTGTTAAAGAAAGAAAAGCAAAAAGAAAAAAAAAAACATTAAAAAAGGTGCTTTTATATATTTATTAATTTTTTTTGTTCTAAGACTTATTGGATAAAATTCTTTTATCAGTTCACATCAAATTTAAATTAGGCATTTATGTTTTCAATAAAATCGATCATGCCAAATCATGAATTTTTTCAAGGAAGAAAATGGCGAGGTTGGGGGGGGGGGGGAGAGAACGCATAGGTGTCTGCGAATCTCAAAAGGGATTTGGGGCGATTTGCTCAAAAAAGTTGGGAACCACTGGTTCAGTCTCAGCTAATGTAGCATAGTTGTAAAAACAGTAAAAAAATGTTGCTCTATCAGAAATAAAAGAGAGTAATTTAAATCACAAATAAAAGTGATACTGTTTTTATTAGTACTTTTAATTGACTCTTTTACTTCTCATAGTATAGTAATTGTATCCTTTATAGAGTTTAATTTCCTGGAGTGGCATTGTGAGCTTGCGAATTATATTAAAACAGCCTTCATTTCGATGGAAGAAGTTTGGGATTGAAGAACTTTCGTTTTTTGGGGATTCAACTAAGGTAGTTTTTGCTGGATTCATTTTGAATGTGTTTCATCTTCAAGTAGAAAAGGCAAAAGAAACATCTATTTACCTATTTAACTATCTATATATGGATGCCTCACTTGTCAAATCAACTGATTCCATAAAAGAAAAAGTAGAGAATACATAGTTGTTATCCATAAGAGTAAATAGGCCCTCGTGTTACATTTTCTGCCATCACTTGGTCAGAAATGTACTGAACCAAAACTTCAATGTGAATTCACGTGCTAAGCATTGTTAAAGCACTATTAAAGCAGAAATGAGCTTTTTTTTAAAAAAAAGTGGAGTCAATTAATTTGGCAATTGCGGCATCCATATATTGTTCAGTTGTGAGTGTGACATTTGTATAATCATATTTCCTTGTTTAATTCAGTATCTTTAACAGGTTGTGGGTATGATTTTTAATGCTAAAATTACTTAAGTACTGAAAATATACTGGAGTGTTTTATACGTACTGGATATACTGGAGCTACTCCTGAATTTTAATTGAAATGCTGGAAAAATAAAAGTGAATGGAACCTGTATTATTGATGTGATCTAAATAGCAAAATTCTGTGCTGCAGTTTATAATAACTCACACTGTGATCTATATTTTTCTTTTTCCAACTGAACATATTTTTAACCAGCAAACATGGCCATATTATTATTAATCATATGCCCCAGAAGAGAGCTATTAGTTTTGGAAAATACTGAATTTTTTGGTATTTTGACTCATATTGACCTTTTACAACTAAGTAGGAAGATATCAGTGGCACATGCAGAAATGTTTCAAAGGGGGGGAGGGGGGGGGGGTCCAGGATTGAAGGCTACCAGTCTCATATCATACTCCAACATGCATCCAAACATATTCTTTTGATTTTATTGATTTTCGAGAACATAAACATTAAAAAATTAATGCTTAAAAAATGAATAATTACTTAGCGTTAGTTAATAAAATTAATTTGCTAACAACAAAGACTTAATTAAAGTACCAAAAAGCCAAAGAAAGAATGAATTTATTTACTTTTTGCAAAATTAAAAATTAAAGCAGCTAAGCAAAAATAACACTATAAAACAATTTATGTTTACTTACAGTTCAATTTTGTAGGGGAAGAAAGAAAGAGCATACATTTTATTTTTTCATTTATTAAATCTGAATTTAGTGTTACCTTTGCTTGAACTTATTTTAGGTACTACATAAATAGGATTCTAGTCAATCCAAAAAACTCCAGGGCAATGGGAGAGATCCGGACCTCCTGAACTCCCCCTTGTGTGTGCCGCTGAAAGATATAGATTTTGTAGTTAATAGGCCAGGGTTGGTATAAAAAACTTTTTTTTGAAATGCAAAAGACTGAAAAATAATGATAATTAAAAAATTATAAAAAAGGTACTTGGATTTTTTTTTTTCATGCAATTTTAGAAAAAACTTAGTTGGTCTGCCATGTATATTTATGTACCTAATAGGAAAGCTGCATGGATTTAAAAAAAGAAAAATAAAACAACAACAAAATAAAAACTATTTAGCAAACTTACATTACCTTAAAAAATATGTTTCTGAATTTATTAAATCTGAAATTTATCTGTAAAGCTTTGCTAGTTACTTTGCATTAATTAGATTTTTACTCTTTGCAATAATATGTAAAATTTATGGAAACATTATGGAGAAAAAAATGTAATTAAAAAAAAATTTATGAGGAAAAAAAAACACATGGTTTAAAAAAAAACCACTTGGTTTAAAACATGGTTTAAACCAAACAACCCTGATGCAGGGCCGCGCCCTTGTGCAAATGTCTTTTGAGCGCCTTTATGCTCTGGCATTCGGAGAAGAATATAGTTAACACCTGGAAAAAGGTTTTGTAAACAAATATAAAATGGGAAAAAATACGTTTGGCATTTAATTTATTAAAAAAATAATGTGTGAATATTTAATTTTGGAATATGGTGTGCGTTTTTACTTCATGTCTCAAAATTATTTAGAGTTCTGCAGCTCATTTGATATGCTAATAATGCATTTCAGAAAAAGGAAAATGTTTGAAATATCAAAGTTCACGCCACTGTATCTATCTAATCTTAAAGTGATAAATAATTAATACAACAGTTATGCCTGTCAAAACATGACAACAATAGTTTTAGAGGGGTACATTGAAAAAAAAAATATCTTTTAAAATCTTTGAAATTTGTAGTTTTAAAAACGCAATTTTGGACTGTCTTTGGTGGTGTTATCGTAGAAAACGGTACAAGGGGGCACCGCGGAAATGTGTAGAAGTTGAAGCCTTAAAACGCGATTAATAGGCCATATTTATTGATGTTAGAATAAGAGATGGAACTCTGGGATTCTACTCGATTTTTTTTTTCTTTTTTTGTAAAACAGATAGAAATCAATTCCTCCTGTCCCCTACAATTTTTTGAAATTGAACTTCTAAAAAAGGCAATTGCAGACAACTTTGAAAATTTTTTACGGGAAGGAGATTTTGGAGGCTCTCCCTGGAAAATATTTCAAAATCAAAGCTCTAAAAACTTAGCAATATTCTATGATGTTAAGAGAAGTTCAGAGGGTATTTCACTTAAATAATGATATTAAAGGAAGGGGTTTGGAGGCCCTTGCTCGAATGTTTTCTGAAATTGAAGTCTTAAAAACACGATTGTAAGACTATTTTTGGTTACGTTAGGGCCAGCAATCTTTCAAAATTGAAGTTCCAAAAATGCAATTTTAGGTGATTTTCGAAAGTAGCTTCAAGCGATGTTGTTTGGTATTTGAGCACTTTCCCTGGAAATTTTGCAAAATTGAAGATCTGGAAACGAAATTTGAGATGCTACGTAATGCTTTTGGTGGCGGGGAGAGGGAGATAAACTGGAGGAGTAGCATTTTGAAGACGATCTTACTTTCAGACAAACTAGAAAAAAGAAAAAGTTTTTGAAAGAAACTTAAGTTTTTTCCTAACATATTTTTTTTTTTTTTTGTTATCAAAATCACTTTGTTTTCCTAAGATGTGTGTGTGTGTGTTTTTTTTTGTCTTGAATAATAAAGAATATTTTTGAAAAACATTCAACTCAGCACTCTGGAGGTGCATAAATTATAATATAACATATTCACTGCAAGAACTAAAATGGGGAATAGCAAATTTCTTGCGCTTCGTTATACTCAACCTTGTAAAACTACACTGTTAAAAAAATTTCCTGAAAATAACGGATAAAGTACCGGCAGCAAAGTTGCCGTAAATATTCTGTTTCCATTAAATTATTTTCCGTGACTTAACAGAAGTTCTATTTCTCATTTCTCCATTTAGTTCTGTTCTTCCATTTATAAATTTCCCGTGATTTATCGAAAATTATATTTCTCTTTCCGTTGATCTATTTTTCCGTTCATCTATTTTTCCATTTTTAAATTTTCTGTGTCTTTACAGAACTTTCGGTTCTTGATTTTTCGTTGCACTATTTTTTAGTTTTTCATTTTCATATATTTTATGGAAATTTCATTCTCGTTTTTCTATCCTGTCTTTAAAATGATATATAATAGATAAATAGTTAACCATTCAAAAACTATTATTTTTTAAATTTGTATTTATTACTCAAATATATATTGCGAGTGAAAATTTTGCTTGATAACTTACCTACCATACAGCTCTTCTTCAAGCATCTATCACGAAATTTTCAGATGAATAAAACTAATCAAAAAGTACTAACAAGGGAAATTAGTGGATTTAAATATAACACCAAATGTTGATGCTGATACTGCTTGATATTTCCTTCGACATTCCCTCGTACATATTCTGGCGTGGCATGGAAAAGCATACATGAAAAATAGAAATATTTTTATTTGTAGAATGAGTCAAATAAAATACCATTAAAAATCGGTTAACTTTATCATGAAATAATATACTTGATGGAGAGTACCACATACCAATTTACTGTGTTTAAAAACAGAATCATTGACATACACGTGAAATATTTTTGGCTCAGATGATGTATACACCCCCTCCCCCCCAGGTGATTTCCGCATTTTTCACTCATTGGAATAGCAACATAGGTTTTTAGTGCATAATCATAATACTTCGGCTAAAAATATCAATCAGTTCGTTTTACCTGAAATGTTTTTACAAGAAATTAGCAATTATCTCAAATAAGTTGTTAGATGAGATCGTAATAAAATAAATTAAGTAATTTATATTTATTATTATGAATGAAATCCTGAAAGGAGTAATGAATGTTTCCAGATTTCTAAGTAGTCAAGAAAACTTATTCTTGTCAAAATTTTAATTGTATTTTCAAAGAATAACAATCTGCTATGCCTTTTCGCAAAAAATATAACAGCAAGAAATACTTTTATTTAGAGATTTAAAATATTTACTTTCAATCTGTCAGAAAAAAAAGAAAAAAACTGAGTGATTTTTTCTGTCTTGCTTGCACACCACGGTAATCTCCGGTTGATACGCAATGTTGGCATTTAACGTTTTAATGACTTTCAAGAATACAAACAATGCATTAGAGCAAAAACAATAACTTTATAATAGTTCTATAAATTCTAAATCAGCTACCATAGGAATTCTATCAAATGCATATTAACAAGAAAAATACATTTGTATATTAACATGTACAAAGATATTCAACAATACTTACATGTGACCAGCGGTGCTAAATTTAAGTATCTCCATTACATCTGGATACAAGTAATCCAATAGCCTTTAAAATGGATAACACAAGATCTTAAAACTATTCTCACCGCTAGAACACACAATATGGCTAACGAATAGAATTGTTCGAAGTATTGTGCAAAATAATACACCGCAATAATATTTTAACACTAACTTGCTAAAACCTACATGAAATCACCAGGGTGATCAAAACACATCTGCCTGTATGAAAATGGCGCGAACATTTTTCCTAACCTACAAAACCCAAAGGCGTAAAAATACGAGTATATTACTCTCCAGACATAAAATAGCAAGCTATCTATTTTGTCTACGACATCTGAGTTGTTATTCTAAATAAGCTTTTAATTAACAAAATGTAACAGTGCGATTTAATAAGCACTCTCAAACAGTGATGTTTATCATAACTTGAAGGCTAATCAGAATGCCAACAAAGTACAGCAACCTAAAAATGGAAAAATTCCGTTTTCGTTATTTTCTTTCGTGATATGACGTTGTTGTAAGGAAAAAATACGTTTTGAAGCATTACGGAAATATTCTGTTAAAATAAGTCAGAAAACTACCTGAACTTTCAGGTTTTTTTAAACAGTGTATAGTCATACCAAAGCAGCATTCACGACTCCACATATGAAGAAAAATGCTCCTGTATGCATAAATTAAAATCATGTGTTTTCAGTGTAAAAGATTGCGCTTTTGAATAGCATGTTTGGACACAATAAGGCAATTTTTTTCTTTTAGAAAGACAGCAAGGAGGATTGCTTGTTTTAATGAGCAATATAATTTCACCATCACTATTAGATATAATGAACAGTTCAATTTTATTTTTTTGGTTGGAGATTTTTTCCACTCATTTGGAGCATTTTTGATTGATAGAGTTCAGGGCCTTTTTGACTCTGGCGCCGTCGTGTGCCGCACGACCTTGCACATAGGGACGGCGCGGCCCTGCCCTGATGGAGGATCGTAAAAATTCAGTGTTACTGCAGTTTATGCCTGCAATTACTGCTTATAATTTCACACTTAATCTTCTTTACTAATAATAAAGCAGATAGTCTCTCTGTCCGGAGGATGTCTGGATGTCTGGATGTCTGTGACGCGCATAGCACCTAAACCGTTCGGCCGATTTTCATGAAATTTGGCACAAAGGTAGTATGTAGCATGGGGGTGTGCACCTCGAAGCGATTTTTCGAAAATTCGATGTGGTTCTTTTTCTATTCCAATTTTAAGAAAAAAAAACTATCATAAATTACGTAATTATCATAACGTGGAACCGTAACATGGGCACAAGCCAATTGGCGAGATACGAAATTATCATAACGTGGAACTGTAATGTCGGTACAAGCCAATTGGCGAGAAAATTCACCATACATTATTTGTAAATATACAAGCAAACCAAAAGACCTTTCATTTTTCTATTACGGGCGAAGCCGTGCAGGTGCCACTAGTTACTAATAATAAAGCTGAAAGTCTCTCTGTCCGGAGGATGTCTGGATGTCTGTAGGATGTCCGTAGGATGTCTGTGACACGCATAGCGCCTAAACTGTTCGGCCGATTTTCATGAAATTTGGCACAAAGTTAGTATGTAGCATGGGGGTGTGCACCTCGAAGCGATTTTTCGAAAATTCGATATGGTTCTTTTTCTATTCCAATTTGAAGAAAAAAAAATAAGATGGACGAGTAAATTACACAATTATCATAACGTGGAACCGTAACACGGGCGCAAGCCAATTGGCGAGATACGAAATTATCATGACGTGGAACCGTAAGATGGGTACAAGCCAACTGGTGAGAAAATTCATAATACATTACTTGTAAATATACAGGCGAACCAAAAGACCTTTTGATTTTTCTATTACGGGCAAAGCCGTGCGGGTATCACTAGTGTGACATAAAAAGTAATTAAAAATTTCTTTTTTCAAACTTGTTACTCCTGTAGAGCTGTAATAGATTTAAAAAGTGTTATTCAATATAGTACAATGCATCATAAAAATGAATGAACTTCCCTTCATTATTATTATTTTAGGATAGATAAAAGTTATAATGCGTTTGTGATAATATCAGTAAAAATAAAGACTTCTGTCAGTAAAAGTGATGTATAAAATATATTGCAAGATTGATTTTGAAATCTAACTGCACGACATTTTTAAAATTATTTTTTATTCTTCTTAGGATGGTAGACAGTCCTCTGCTTCACATTCTTCATCATCGTCCAGAAAGTTTGAAAATAGAATTGTTGTAGTAGAGCCAGTAAGTTATGCCGAAATATTTTAGAATGTTATTATCTATCATGTGGGAGTACACTTTTAGGTCATGATGAAACTAATTGGCATTAAATATAAAAGTTATTTTATTTTTTTTAAATTAAATTTGCTGCTATATTTTACAATGAATGATTTTCCATTAAAGATGTAACAGATCGATTAATGTGTTTAAGGCATAACTTACTCTACATCAGTGATTCCCAACCTGGGGGCGATCGCCCCCAAAGGGGCGATTGAACTCTTAAAGTAGGCGATAAATTTCTGTGGGGCAATAGGGGGCGACTGGTATTCGGATACCTGGTAATGGGAAATTCTTGACCTTTCAAAAATTATATTTATTAAAACAAATCGGTACAGAATTCAGAAAGATCTTTCAGAATACCTATGTTGTGTAATACCGAACCAAGCATATGGCACGTCAAATCAAAGAAAGTCGTTCCCAGAAAATAAGGCATGTATGATTTACAGCTCAATCAAATCTGTCTGGATAAAAAAAAAACAAAAGCAAAAAATAATATCTTTTCTTTTATTGCCGTTTTCACGAGGAAGAAAAAAAATCTTGTAAGCACTGTCTGACCGTTGGCGCCAGCATATATTAAATGCCTGAAAAGTGGATGGATATGTGTAGGAATGGATTTTTGCATTTACTTATCAGTTGTCATTCAGAATCTTGCAATCAGCGCATAAACCTCTTTACATAGTTTCTATTGTTTGATTTAATTTAGTGAATTTCTGTTCAATTGTGCATGTTTCGTAGTGTGAAAGTTCGATATGAATTCGAAAAAGAAGTGCCGCAGTATTCAGCAGAGTATTTAAAATTTGGTTTTGTCACGTCACCGCAAAATATGCAGTTTCCGCATAATCTTTTGTGCGATAAAACATTTTCTAGCAATGAAGCGATAAAGCCCTCACGAATGAAAGAGCATTTGTCAAGAGTTCATGGTGACAAAGTAAATAAACCTCTTAGTTATTTTCAAGACCTCAAAACAAAAGCGGATAAACGGCCAAAGGTGGGTGAATTACTTAGAAGACAAGCAACAGATCTTGACAAAGGGCTTCTTGCTTTTTACGAAGTGTCTCTTTTGATAGCAAAATGTGGTAAGCCTCATACGATTGGTGAAAATCTTATTCTACCGGCTGCCAAAAAAATAGTAGAAGTTTTGCTTGGTGAGGGCTCCGGTAAAAAGATAAGTCAATCCTCCCCCTGAGTAACAACACAGTTTCAAGGAGAATAGATGAAATGGCTGCTGACGTTGAGTGCAAACTGATAAATGTTTTGAAACAAAGTAAATTTGCACTACAGATTGATGAATCAACTGTGACAGATAACAGAGCTATTTTATTAGCTTACGTGAGGTTTATTAATGAGCTGAAAGAGATAACTGAGGAAATGTTGTTCGCCAGAACTTTGATTACTGCTACAAAGGGAGCATCGATTTTTAAAGTGGTGAAGGATTATTTTGAAGAAAAAGAAACTCCATTGACAAATGTAAGTGCTTGTGCAGCAGATGGTGCCCCTGCCATGGCGGGTCGTCATATTGGGTTTCTTGCACACCTTAAAAAAGAAGTGCCAGAAGTGATTACCATCCATAGTGTCATTCATCGTCAACACTTAGCTGCAAAAACATTGAGAGGTGTTTTACATGAAACCTTACAATTAGTCATTACTGGTATTAACAAGATCAAAGCTAATTCTCTCAATGATCGCCTGTTTCGAGAGCTTTGCCATGAAAATGATGATAAATTCGAACGCTTGCTTTTACATACGTCTGTGAGATGGCTTTCCAAAGGAAACTGTTTGCGCCGTTTCTTTGAATTATTCGACTCTGTAGCTGAGTTTCTCGACTTGCATAATCCTGATTTAAGTGAGAATTTGAAACAGCGCAAATTGGAACTTGCGTATCTCACAGATATTTTTGAAAAAATGAACGAAGTCGACATTAAGCATCAAGGAAACAAGATGAACCTTATCAAGGCCAAAAGCATAATTTCAGCATTCATTGCCAAATTCGAAATCCACAAGGCAAATATTGGCCGTAAAGAATTTATCCTGTTTCAGACTAAAAAAAAGTTTAATCGTGGATGATGAACTTCCTGAAGAAAAAATTTTAATTTTTATTGATCACCTTGATCAGTTAAAAAAGAACATGGAATCAAGGTTTGCAGATTTGATCAACTTACAAATTCCTGACTAGATTTTAGACCCATTTAGTTTTGAAGATGTGAATGAACTGGAAAACTCTTTGCAGACAAAGTTTATGGATTTGAAATTTGATTGTGAATCAAAAATTATGTTCACGCAATACGGTTACGAACTTGCCTGGGTGAAGCTTATGGTTACTTACCCACAACTTTGGAAAAAAGTTGAACAGCTCCTCATCTCATTCCCCTCAACATATTTAGTTGAAAGTGGATTTAGCTCTGTAGTGCAGCTTCTCACGAAGCAAAGAAATAGATTGGACATCTGCCTCAAAGGGGACCTCAGATTAAATCTCACAATATAAAGCCAGACATCAAAGCTTTAATGGAGTTCCATCAAGCACAAGGCAGCCATTAAAAAGGTAAAAAAAAACAAATCTTAACAGTTAAAATTTTAATTTTTTTCCGGATTTCAATTAAAAAAAAGTATGTTACTGAAAAATGTAGTATTCTTATTTTTGCTAAGTATGTAAATGACGTTGGTTAATTAAAGCACTTCAAATTGCGTTTTTTCTTTTTTTTTTTGGGGGGGGGGGAGAGGGGAAGGGGTTAAAAATAAAAAATTCAGTTTTAAAGCTAATTATTACTTTATCATGCACTTTTTGAAGTTTTAAACTAAAATTAGGCATTCAGTAACATTAATCTTCACTAAAATCAGCGCCATCTAATTTGTGTTTTTAAGGGAAGAACGTGTGGGGGGGGGGGAGAGATAGGTGTAATTTAACTTCCATAAGGGGCGATGGGCCAAAAAAGGTTGTGAACCACTGAACTCTATCATTTCATGTCTTGAATCGAGTGACAGACTTGATTACTGATGTGGATTAAGCAACAGCAACATGACTTTTCTTGCTTGATTGATTGCATTATACATTTCATTAACATTCTTTCTCAAGTGGAAGAAAGTTATCCAAGTAAATCTTTAGTTGTATCGTTTTTATCTAGAAACCTACACCCTAATGCTTTATTAAGGGGCTTCTAGATACTCTAAAATACATACATTCAATTTAGTTTGAAATAATAATAATTTGGAAGAACTTCGTTTTCTTGCACAAAAGTTAAGATTTTTTTCTTACTAGTATGTTTTCAAAGCCTGTTTAACAGCTATAGAGCATTGTGAATGTAGTACTGCTATACAATGTCGATGTTTTTTTTTTTTTGTTTGTTTTGTTTTCTTTTTGAAGTGATGCATTTATTTTTATGAGAGATTGTATTGTATTGCACTTGAAAACCTATTGTAAAAATGAATTTGTTATTTTTTAAAAAAACCATTGTAAAAAGTACAAGTAGAATATTTCTTATAACAGTTCTATTCTCATGGCATATTGTGTCAAAAAATCTATTGTATTTCAAATGTTGTAATAATATTATTATAATTTAAACTTTTTCAATTGATTCTTATTTTTCAAAACAATTCTTTTACAATTTTTGTTTAATATAATTCGTTTCAGGAGAAAAGTGAAAATATAACAGGAAAAAGTAGATACATGTGGACAATTACAGATTTAATGAAAGATAAACAACCAACAAGTGTAGCTGTTGGCAGATTTGAGGTAACCTATTTTCCTTTTAATTTTTTACATCTTAATGCATACATATTTTTAATAAAACATGTATTAACAGTTACCTATGCAGTCGATTATTTACATAATATGTTTGGATCTCTATTGAAAATGAAGTGTATTCAAAAACTAAGGTGCGGTGATCAATATTCAACTATTGGTAGGCCGAAATCATGGTTAATGCATGCAGCCTTATCAACAAACTCTTTACAATAGGGTAACAAACCCAGTAATTGGCACTTTAAGAGTTTGACCTTAAACTTACCTCTGTTTTCATCTGTAAGAAAAGAAATATTTACTTGTAAATATTTTTGTATCAAAGAATGCACATCTGTGCATCTATTTAGTTCACTGAAAGCAAAAATCTTTGAATAGATATATTTTTATAAAAATTACTGTATAAAAAATTACCGAAATCACCAGTAATTGTCACCTGATACCCCAGTGTATGACACCTTGTGATCCAGTGATTGGCACATGTTAATAGAACTGGAAAATCACTTTATTTTTCACTTTTAGATTACATACAAATTTCATCATCATAAGAAACATAACTAATGTAAATTTAAAGTGGATAATTTTACATAATTTAATGTTAAATCACACATCTCGACGTTAAAAACGTAGTTTAGAGAAATAAAAATTTAGAATGTTACACGGAAAAAATATTGACACTATTGTTGTTTCATCAGTCGGCATGCAGTTTTGATTTTATGAATTATAGCTATTTTCACAAAAGAAGGAACATTAACCCGATGATTTAAAGGGACCATAAAAAATGGAACAGTTCTCTACAGTCGCAATATCTGATTGTGATGGCCAAACATATTTGTTTTTTATTGTTTCTTTTAAAAATTTAATAGAAGATTCTGAAGGATTCAAATCAATAGTAGAACCCATATAATTGTTGCTGCAAAAATATCAGAAATCAAATTAGTGACACATTGCACAACACATTAGGGACTATAAGTACATGTTCCATTTACTGGGGACTAGCAAAACTGAAGCACCACTAAATGGCATCCATCATTTCTTCAAAAACTCAAAACGAGACAAAAATTTACTTCTATCCACTCAAAGTAACATCTTTCAACTTAAAAAAACTTTTGATAACAAAAATTTAAAATATATTTTAAGTCAGATTTTAATGGATTGATGTGCATGCTTCTCTTAAGCCAGAGAAGAAGCTTTTGCAACAAAAATGGCTGATTTGATGCAAGCCACAATTGTTTCTCTTTCCTATGCACTGCTACCATTTAGTAACATGAATTGAAGTTATAATATTTAAAGTAAATGTACATTCAGCTGGTATATAGCCTTCTACTCTTAAAAGATTGGATATGAATCTTATTTTAGGACATTTTTGTTCGAAGTGCCAGTCACTGGTGACCTGCCAATTACTGGTGTTGTTACCCTACTACTGTAGGTTTCACTCAATTTTTGTGGTCTCATGTAAACTTTAAATAACAATGCTAGCTCTCTCATTAGTGTTGTAGAGGTGCATGATGTTGCCCCCCACCTCACCTAGATCCTAGACTACCTCAAAACTATCTTTATTCATATCTTTTTTTCTTGGATTTAATTTGTTTTAATAAAGTAATAATGCATTCAAAATAAATTTATGTGTAGTAATATTAAATTCTGTGAAAATATCTAGAATTTTATTTAATAACCAGCTTAAGTTTCCAAATGTATTGCATATATCAACTACATATTGTTGAGGGGGACGGTGGGGCATAACTTCCCACCAGTGTTCGTAAGAAGGTATAGAGCCTGAAAGGTTGATAACCCACTGTATTAAGTAATCTCATCAAATCATTAATCATCAAATATTGTAGGTGTGTACAGCATTATATTAAGGAAGGAAATTTTATCTCCTTTTATTAATGGAAAGTTCATCATCATGTAATAATGCTATTTATTATTTAAAAAAAAAATCAATAATGTCTGTTTTCTTGCAGCTGTTGAAAAAATGCATAAAACAATTTCTTTGTTTAATGCTAATTCTACCCCAAAATTCTTTTTTTTTCTCTTAACTAAGAGCATGACTTGCTTTTGCAGGTAAAGCTTAAACTACATTGTATGCTTTTGTTGTTGCTCTTAATTAATTTATACAGTACTTGATGTGAAACAACTGTGCATAATGTCTTGCTCGATTTAATTTTTATTTTAGCAATCTTATTTCAGCAAAGAAATGCTTTTTATGTATTTTATTTGTTTATGCTTTTATTAGGATGAAAATCCCGCCAGTTCAGAGCATGCAGATTCTGAAATATCCGATACTGATGAGGATGTTAAAAATTAATGTTTTGGACTGAAAGCCTCATAAAAAATCCTACTTAAAAATTGCATGGGAAAATATTTCTTTTATATTTTTGTAGCCTTCAGGTATTTTTTGATTTGCTTATAGTTTTGTTTATTTTCATGTTCATTGCAATGCCTCATTTATTATGTTCTTGCTTTTTTTGCAGAAATCTTCATTTATTTCTTTTGTGATGTTCATGCTCGAAAAAAAAATTCTGCTTCATTTATTTTTTTTAAATGTTTCAGTTACTTGCTTTATTTATTTTACAAACTATTGAAAAATAAAAATTTTGTTTTTCTTACACAATTAATTCAGTTCAGAATTATTCATAAAACATGGATAAAATTACTTATTTATTACTGAAAGCTCTTATATCTTTTTCTTAAAATATCCTTATAACCGAAATTTAGAATTTCATGAATATCAAGAAACTTGGGGTTTCTCCTAAATAAAGGGTGTGGGAGGTGGGGAATGCGGAAAAATCCAACATAATATCTTAGTTAAGTTTCATTATTAAATTACATACATATTTGTGGCGGATCTTCGATTTTTTCCAAGCCAGGACAGTAACTTGAAATTGCCACCCCATCCATTTTCCTTCAAGTATTTATATCGAGTTCAAAGAAACCCCCCACAGAAATGAGAGGAATTTGCCGCCCCTAGAAGTTGCTGCCTGGGGTGAGGGACTCAGTTTGCTGCTTGTATATATATATATATATATATATATATATATATATATATATATATATATATATATATACATATATATATATATATATATATATATACACAGTTGGCTCTCTATTTAACGACTTTCAAGGGACCACAAAAAATTGTCCTTAAGTAGAAAGCGTCCTTAAATAGAATGCTTTTAACACTACAGTGGACCATCTGGGACCGTGAAAAGCCGTCGTTAAATAGATAAAATCATTAAATAGAAAGTCATTAAACAGAGAGCCAACTGTATATATATATGTATATTAGGGTGGGCCGAAAAAATCGAATTTCTTCGGAATACTTAGCCTTAGTGCAGAAAATTTGTGACTCCCTAACACTAATTATTTTGCAAAATTTTAATACTCTGAATGAATATCTTCCGCTCAGGCAAGAGGCTTGAATTTTAGAGATTTTTAGAAAATAAAGTCAAAAAAAGAAAAAATTTCCAAAATATTTCAAATCCGCAGAAGAGCGAATAATTTGTTACTTCCTTTCACTAATGTCAGGGCAAAATTTTAGAGTTCTGGGTTAATGTCTTCCGCTCTGGCAAGAGACTTGAATTTTAGAGATTTTTAGAAAGTAATATAAAAAAGAGAATATTTACAAAATATTTTAAGATTCCGTTGAATGTTAAGTCTTAATAGAGGAATGTTTTAACTTTCTATCACAAACTACAGCCTAAAATTTGAAGCGCTTATGATGTAATTATTTATGCTCTGGAAAGTGACCTAAAATTATATAATTTCATAAAAAATCCTTAAATGCGACTAACACATAACAAAGTTCATACATACCTAAAACTCGGCAATATTTCAAATTTTTATCACTTCAATGACAAATCAGACCATCCCTTAAATTATGATACGTCTAAACAGAAACGCTCAAATTTTTTTCTCCGAAATATTTCTAAATGTGACATTTTTGGATATACTAAGGTTTTTGACTTCATGCTTCCAGCCTATGGAGATGTTATAAAATGTTGTATGTACAAGAGGCGAATACTTTCTTCCAAGATGGGTGGTAATATGGAGCCTAGCTTCCCTATTATTGCTGATCGTGTAGCAAGAAAAGTTGTTAACTTGTACAAGGACTAGTGCATTCCCTGTAATTTCTAAAGAACGTGTTATTGCAATGATACATACTTAACACAAAAGAATGTAGCCATAAAGGATGTTCTTAAAAGAGTCAAACACAGTGAGAACACAAGAGATCGACTTACAAAAATTAAGGAGGATGCAGTGAAACTCTTTGATATAGCTGCTTGTAATTGCCATAATTTTGATTCATGTACGTGTCCTAAAGAGATAAAAGTTCCATTTAAGGAAAGGTCATTTCTCTCCGATCGAAGCACTACTAGGTTAATGCTAGGTTAATCGGTGCTGTAGATATTTGTGAAACAAAGAAACTTCAAAAGAGAGACAAAAGAAGGTCACAAGCCTCTATTCGCTACTCATTTGGTGTATCTACTTCAACTTCTGTTCAATTGGAGAATCAAGAAAAATCCCTCCAAAATTTGGACTTTGGAATTTCTAGTAGTTTAAACCTTTCTTGCACTGATAGTTTCAGCGAAAAACCTTCTACATCTACATCTTCTCAAATGCGGATTAAACTAAAAAATTCAGTTATGAGGAGTTTGAGGTTTGGGATATCCAACAGAGCTGCAGCTGCGGTTGCTTCTAGTGTTTTGCAGGATGTTAGTATGATTTCCGAAACCGACACTTCACTTGTCATTGATAAAAACAAAATCTTAAGGGAGAAATCGAGAATTGGAAAGGAATTGAAAACTATTTCCACAGGTGAAAACGACACTCCTTTACTCAGTCTTTACTTTGACGGCCGTTGTGACAAAACAGGATGAGTGAAAGAAATGAGACAGGTAAGTCTTATGTGCGATCTGTAGTAGAAGACCACTGCTAGCTTATAAAAAAGCCCGGGAGTCAATATGTTGGACACGTAACCGCCAAATCAGGGTCCAGTCAAGCCATTATGAAAAGCATTCATAGTTATGTGGAAGCTCACTGTGATGGATTTGAAAACCTTCTTGTTATTGGAGCAGATGAAATAGTTGTAAATACTGGAGTAAAAGGTGGACTAAATTGTCGATTAGAGCAAAATCTTTGCAGGCCCCTCCAATGGGCTATTTCTCTATTACATTTTAACGAACTCCCATTGCAACATCTCTTCCAATTTGTTGATGGTAAAACATCAGGCCCAAAATCTTACTCCGGTGAAATTGGAAAAAGCCTATATGACTGTAAAAAGCGTCCCATGGTTAAGTTTAAGCCAGTGGATTGCAAGTTGCCTAATGTTGACCCGATGATACTGAGTAAAGATCAACGAAATTCATTGCAAATATCTTATGCCATTAACTCAGGTGTATGCTCTCCGAATCTTGCTAACCGGGAACCGGGTGCTATAAATATATCTCGACTGACTACAACCAATAGAATCTTGAGATTGTACGTTTCAACTATAAAACCAACAGTTGAGTTGAAAATCTTTTTCAAGTTCATTTTAAACGTATATTCTCCCATCCTTGTTTAAAATAAAAATAATTCTATTAAATACAGAGCAAGACGTGTGGGAAATCATTCATGCATCAAGATACTTGCCAAAACGTATCTTAACGTAATCGATCCTGTCATTGCTCGGAATGCATTCTTCGCCTCTCCAGAAAACATTCTGTTAAGTATGCTAACAGATAAAATGGTGAATATCAGAGAGCTTGACATTCATAGAATCCTAAAGGATACAGAGAGTGCATCTCCAGATAAAAACTGTGTGCGCATATTCCGTATCCCAAAGCTTAACTTTGAGGCGGCATATTATGTTGGTTTGATAGATTGGAACACTTGCAAAATTACATCTCCACCAGTTCTCTGCAACTTCCCTTCAGATGATGGTTGAAATATGTTGGTTGATGGAGTTCTGTGTGAAAACTGGAAGTTTATTCAATTCCCTTGCCACACACAGGCTGTTGAACGCATCATGAAGTTGGTTTCGAAGGCATCAAATCAAGTATGTGGCCAAGAGAAAGTATATTTTCGCTTTTTTAAAATCATGCAGCAATATGCCAGCATTTGAGCAAAATGCGTAATTACAAATTGCAGTAATACATGATGAATCTAAAACTCTAAATTACAAAGTGTGAACTGTATACTTTAAATTTTTAATAATACATAAAAAAAATAAGCTTTCAAAACCATTTTGTAATTTTTTCCATAATGAATAAAAATCTGTATGATAAAAGCAGTTCTGATTTTTTTCCATACATCTAAATGAGATTTTCTAACAGTATAAATACTTTGATATCTAGTTAACCTTATTTCTACATGCAGATTTTAATTTAAGACCTTCTAAATTTTTAATTGCTCTCCTTTACAATAGTTGTACAGTAAAAAAAAATTGTTTTTTGGGCTCTTTTGACTGAAGTTGAAGTCTCTTGCCAAAATGGAAGACATGAAATCAGAGTCATAAAATTTTGCTTTGACATTAGTGTTAGGAAGACACAAATTTTCCGCACTAAGATTAATTTTTCTGCGGATTTGAAAATATTTTGGAAATTTTTTTCTTTTTTTTTGATTTTTTTTCTAAAAATCTCTAAAATTCAAACTTTTTGCTTTGGAGCGGAAGACATTCACTCAGAGTATTAAAATTTTGCAGAATAATTAGTGTTAGGGAGTCAAATTTTCCGCACTAAGGCTAAGTGCTCCGAAGAAATTCGATTTTTTCGGCCCACCCTAATGTATATGTATAAATATGAAGTAGTAATTGAAGGAGAGATTTTTTTGCATCCAGTTGTAGAAAACGATGGTCGATGAGAGGTAGCTAAGGTGGATAGGCAGCACATGTCCATTGGGTGCAGAGCACTAGAATACAATAAAGTATTAGTGACCTAAAACTGTAGTTTTGCATTTGCTTTAAATGAATATTGTGAGGCAGAAATGTTAAAAAAAAAAAAATGAATTATGATGAAAGAATACGATGTACTTGAAGTAAGAAGTAACAATGTCAAAATGCACAAATTACAGATTACAGCAGACACATGTTTCTGCTTTACAAGGAACGCCTTTTCAGTGCAAAAAGTAATGAGCTTATGGATGAAAAGACATCTGACAAAAGCCAAGAGCAGGTAAGCAAACAGCTTAAAAGATAAAAATAGGGTATAAACCAAACACCAATGAGAAAATTATAAACCAATGAACCAATAGGAATGCAAACAAAGGGCAAGAGCTCTCTCAGAGGCACAGTTAAGTCGAAAGATAGAATACGATTGGACAAAGATTAAGCCAAAGCTAAGACAAAAAGAAAATGTCAATAACGGAACCAAACCTCAAGAAAGGAAAAGTTTATTGACATTCAAATGTGTTCGAAAATGTTAATGTATGATTTAATGATTACTACTTTAATGCTGTTACAATTTTCAATCCCAATTCTTTTAGTCTGCAAGTTTTATCTACTTGATACTGATTGTGTTTATGATTTACACTTTTCCCCATCAAACATGTGGTAATTAAATAGTTATTTATTGGGTGAGGACAACATTGTGAAGCATATAGGTTTCGAGCTTATAAAGAACAAATTCTCAAAGGCAAAAAATAATTTTCTTACAACTTGTTTTAGTACTGAGGTATCATAGCTTAGCACCTTTTAGCATAGGAAAATATTGATGTATTTTTGTTCAACATCCAATTGTTTTCAAATTTATACCTATTTTTCTATCAATTTTAGGTTTTTTAACACTATTTTTAGTAAAACCCAATTGAGCTGTTTAATATCTGTATAAAGCTCTATAAAATTGTTAAAAAAAATTTCTGTCCAAGTGTGATCATAAGTTGATTGGAGACACATTACTCCGGAATCTCTGATTCATTCCATTGTTACGATGGTTCTCCATTTGACCTCTAAATTAATATTAAGAAAATGCTCACAAGCTTTAGTACAGCCAATATTTATAGGTAATAAGTGAATATATTACTAGTGAATATGTATGTAACTTGTAATATGTATGCTCTTGTTGTGAATAGAAATGTTGGCTGAAATGCCCTTAACAATCTCCTCTTCAATTCATTTATTAGCAACTTAAATGAGTTATCTTTTTAATAGGTGGATGGTTCATACGATGTTGCCCACCTGGTCTGACTTCTTAGTAATCTTATTGAAAAGCATTAGTTGTTCTTCATAATATGATCTTTCATTTGTTTTAAGATAGCATCCTTTGTTCATCTTTAAGTAAGTTTGTAGTGTCTTTGTTATGTTTATTGTACAAATGTAAATTTAATCTGTTAAAATTAAAGTTATAGAAAATAAATGCTGAATACTGTTTTGTGTGTTTTTTGGGTGATGAAAACAGACTACTTCTGCGAATTGTCAATTAAGTAATTGCAATGTTTTAATGCACAAAAATGCATTAAATTGCATGCACCTGTTATGAGATTTTAGAACCCCCTTTTCAAACTGAACGAGGTGAAGTTATGAAAGATATCTGTCGAAAGCATTTGTGATGGAAAAGAATATCTTATGAGTCTCAAGATTAACTTTAAAAAAATCAAGGGGAGCTGTTAGTGCAGTGTGCCAACAATTAAAAAGGCATTCACCCCAAAATATTAAATCCTACTAGTGCTTTTGAAGATGCAATTCAAATTTTTATTGTAAGGTTTACAATAATTACTTTGTGATAACATTATTTTTTATGATGTATAAAGCAACGAAAAATCCAAGGCTCAAATAAAAAATCTATGTTGCAAAAAGTTATCAGTTTTTGAGTTTTGATAGTAGTTTAATATTTGAAATAGTTTTTTTCCCCCCAATAAATGAATGGAACATATTGTTTTTGTTATTACTTAAAGGTCTTCATTGCACATGCAATTGTAATGTGCTTTCTCCTTATGCCAATGATGTTTCTCTTCATAGGGGGTACCATTGTAAGGAACCTCCATTAGCTCATAGAAATAAAATGAACCTTTTATGTGAAATAACTGTTTACAGTTTTATGTTTATAAAGTTCATACCTCATCCGCTTTTATCAGGGTTCACTGATATATATATATAAGTCGATATATATGTCACGATATATGTCCGACTTTTTTTTTTTTGAAGATATGATATTTTGATATTTTTTCTACTACAGTATTTTCAATATAAAACTTATTAATCATAGTAATATTTTTTGTTTATTATTAACAATAACTAAAGAGTTGTGGGCTATGATGTATTAATACATCATAAATATTACAATGGATCTGTTCAGGGTGACTGAGGTTACAACTTTACTCTATTTTTAACTTATAAATTAAGAACCGTCTTGAAATTAAATTTTGTTTCTTCTCAAATTGATTTAAAGTATCGTGATATGGTTCATCACTGCCCCCACACTTGTTGTCAGACTGTAGGAAACTTATTTTGTATGAAATTAAGGGGCTTAAAAAAACGTGACTGATGTTACACAGAAGATACATTGAGGAAAGTGACTTATATATAATTTAAAATTCTCTTCAAACTAATAACGTAAAATCTAAACAGATTTCTTCCCCTTAAAATAGAGACTTTAGACTTGATGGAAACACTTTGTTTCATTGAAAAAAAACTTAAAAACTGAAAGTATAAAAATTATTTAACACCCGTAACTGATGATACAAAGATTTTGTGACTGATGTTACATTTAAAAAAAATTGCTGCAATTATAAATTATTTCTCCTTAAAAATAAAATTAGCATATGTTTTGTTTAAAATTGTATTTAAATTACAATAAAAGTACATTTATAAAGTTTTAAAATTTATATTTTTAATGTTTTTCATAAAATAAAAAGTCCTCTTGCATTTACTACATCTAGTGCGCTAAATATTTTATTACTTTCTCATGTGAATAATAAATTTCATTTACATTCACAGACTATTTCTAATGTTTTTCTGCTTGAATCTTGACAATCACTAAATACTCCTAGTTTTCAATTTCAATGCCTCTAACTTCTTGTGAAACAATTATTTGTCATATTCTTCAAGAACCTGTTCTCCAGTTGCAGCTAACAATTTTGGAACATGTTCTGCTGGAAGTGATTCCCTCCTTTACTGTAAAAAAGGTGTTGCTAAACACCTGCTGCAGCTTCTGAATTAAAAAAAAAAGTGTTACTCAAATATAACTCTTTATAACATGACTGCAAGTCGGATGATGATAGCTCTGAAATTTCCATGTAGCTGTGACATTTAGAAATATTTCTGTATCGATGATGTTGCACTTTTATTCAAATGTAACACATGGAGGACGAGGAGTATCTGTTTGTCAAATTTCTTGTTGGAACAATTTTTTACAGCTGTTGTTTTCTTTTGTGAAGATATGACAAAGAGCGCTTTGAATGATTAACAGATTTTACCAAGGTTTAATTATTTTAAAGAGGGGCAACGCAGCTGCTAATTTAAGCCTGGGACTTCAATATTTTAAATTTGTTCTACTTTTTTCTACTCCTTCACCTAATTTCTCTTTTTAGTTTTATTCTGAACAAACTTTAGTAATTATTCTAGTTTTTTAAAAATTATATTATTTATTTTTTATCATTTGCTCTTTTTAGCTTCTACTTTGTTTTACTTTTTATAATTTTCATGTTTTCCTGTATTTATTAATTTATCTCGCCTCCTTTTTTGCCTTTCTGCAGCGGTCAGTGCCATTTGTGCAATTTGTTTGAGGTTTATTAACAAAAAGAGAAATGTGACTGATGTTACATATTTCAAATAAGTTTTAAATAATTAAATTCAACTATTTCTAAGAATTTAAGGGATTAATATTAAAAATATCATCATAAATGAAGAGAATATGACTTTTTATATACTTGGGTTTGTTTTGGTTTAAGCAATGAAAACTTTTATACAGTTTTGTGACTGATATTACATTAGAGTATGAGGCCTAGTTAAAAAAAAAACAATTAAAACAGTTTAAAGTTTCTTTATTGGTCTATTCTCTTCCAATGTAAACTAAATTTCAATAAAAAATAAGATTTTAGACATAACAATTAACTTCCTTAGTGTAAAAAAAAGATTAACTTTTAGAACAGCTAATACAAGGACACATGGACACCGAGTATAGTATTGTCAAAATTTGCCCATAAAGCTTACAAAAAATGTGTTTATAACTTTTTTCACATAGTTTTAGAAATATACGGTCTTTTTTTGCCTCATATGAAAGGAAAGAATTACTGATACCATGAAGGTTTTTTTTTACTGTGGTGTCCCTAGTTTCATGGAATTGCCCATATTCCTTTTTATTTTATATTCATAAAAATATTAGTAATGTAGCAATCTAAATTAATATTATAAGTGCCTGATTAAATATTAAACGTTGGTCAGAATTTTTTTTCTAATGACTGTGCACCGGCTAATGCCTATTTTTTTATTTCTGAATCATATAACTGTGTAAAAGTAGTTAACAGAAGAAAAAGGAGTAAAACAGCTAATGCTAAATTAACTCCATTAATATTGATGAAAATGTAAAATGAAATATTAGATAAGTATAATGAAAGAAACCTTATTAGAAGACTTTAGTTTGTGCTGATTGAAAATGTCGGATATATACCAAAATATGGAATATTTTCTAAAATATCATGATATTTTTGAGCCCTGGCTTTTATTAATAATTTTTTAAAGTTTTCTGTGGGCGTGTGGGCAAACACTTAGGAGCCTTTCTGAGTGTACCCTAAACCGCCTGGGTGTATTGGTGCCCCCATTTTTGAAGCTGTATGAATGCTAATGTTTGTCTCGATTATTTTTGATCAATAATGCACATAAATCTCATTATGTAAGTCATTTATTTTGCTTAGTAAGCAGGAATGTTACAGGGTTTTAAATGCAATGACATAAATATCTTTATGCTGGAATGATTTCTGAGTGCTTATGATACTCTCAAAATGATTTTTATAAATAAAGCAACCATTTGGCTCAGGCTGCTTTTGTATTAAAATGACAAATATAAAACATACATCATTTATACACAGAACAGTTCATTATACATTCTACAAATGTAAAATTTCTATCAAAACAGCAGATAGCCATGGTTTCAAAATGGAAAATAAATAAGGTATGAAAATATTTGTTCATCAAAAAATAAATTACAAATGCATACAAATTTACACATTACAAATCATGGGGAAGTAAACTTTCCCCACAGAATGGAGACACAAAAATCAGTAGAAAAATGTACAAAATCCATACACCAATGCTAAAAGCAAGCTTGGAATATGTGTTACAAAATTTGTTTTTCCTTAAAATGTCAAAATATTGCTCCAATTTTCAGGCACTTTTTCTGTGAATTATGACTTATTGCTTGCAAAATTCTTTTGATATTAAAATATAAATTTTATGTTGAAATTTATCAATTTTTCACTCTCGGTAATAATTTGCCACTTAGATGTTTGAAGACTTATTTCAACTACTTGTTACTAAATGCTGTATTTAACCATTATACTAAATAAATAATTGACATGTTTAGAAGTTTTCCTGGAGATCTGTTAGGATTTAATTCTCACTTTAAAAGTTTTGAAAGAGGGTGAAAATTCAAGAATTAAAAGATTAATGCCAATGTAATAAAAAAATAATTTAGTAACTCCTTGACATCCAGGCCATATGATGCATAGGTCCTGATCTTGTCATAGATGACAACTAGATGTTTGTCATGTTTTATTTGTATCTGAGCTGTCGTTTTTCAGTTTCTGGTCTCCCTTTTCGGAAGAGACATCGGACACTATGTTGTGCTAGTGTTTCTACCAATAGACCAATTAATTGTCTGATCAGCCCATGAAATAGAAGGATTATATATTAATTTCCTTACGGATTAAGATACTAGCACATGGCCTCTAGTTATATTAAACTGTTTGTCACTTTTTGTCTCATGACTTTGGATAACATGAGGAAGTGTGGTCAGCCAGAACTTAGCCCTGCGCACTGTAAGTATGTAAATACATACCAGTGATAACACTGCTATGTATTTATGTACTTTAGAAAAGCCATTCGGGTGTCAAGGGGTTAAAGTACTTTACATTTACTTTTGATCTGACTGATGCATTATAATAATTTCGAAAAATCACAAAAATATTAAATACTGTAAACTTCTATTTTTTTCCCCAAAAGAATATTTTTTGGTTTAAGGTATCAGAAAAGAAATTTGAAAACAAATATTTTTGCTTTTTTAATTTTAAAAATTTATAAGTACAGTAAAATCTTGTTACAACAAACTTTAAGGGAATACACATTTTATTTGTTGTTACAGGAGTTAGGTTGTAATGGAATTCAAGAAACCTGAAGGTTATTACTATAAGACTGAACATTTATTTCACCGAGAAATTTTTTTTTAAAATGCGTATTTGCTGTAATGAGATTTTACTGTATATTAAACGTTTATGGCGATTATCTTGAAATGTCATGGACCAAGCAAAAAGCAAGGAAACAGTCCTTATGAAACTTATGCTACATTGTCATTTTATTGCCGATTCGTTTTGATGTTTTGAGCTATTTAATTCAAAAGTAATAATTTTCACGAGTTTCAGTCGAAAGAGCTTTGAAGAATGATGCTTTGAAAATGATTTATGAATGAGGAAAATATTTTATTTAATGCAGTATGAGATATAAATAAATGGCACAAAGCTTATATGCTTTTGATGAACTGTCAATATATAGCTGTAAAACAGCATATGGTTTCTGAAAATGATTTTCATTCTCTTCCCTGCTTGTTTTATGCATTGAATATATCACAATATTTATGCAACTTAGAACCCATTTTTATTTTTTTTACAGTTGCAAAATATAATTTCAAGAACAGCAAATTTCCTGTTATTCTTTAATGGTTTGTTGCATAAAATGCTGATTTTTAAAGTAATAATGACTTCAATTTTTTGAATTAGGAAATGTGATAAAAGTACTGTAAACCCTTGCTAGGTTTGAACTGGTAACTACATATTCTTTGTATGATATCAGCTAAATAATTTTAAAGGATTTCAACAACAGAAAAGAAAATCAAAGATATTGTATACATTGTAAAAGCAAAGCAGCCAATGGTTTTTAGTCACATAAAAAGTTTCTCAAGTTTTACTATGGACATGACAGATAAATAATTGAAAGATTTTGTGTTAGTTATTTGTGGCAGCAGTGATGGTGAAGAAGATTAAATGACTTTAAGTATACAAAAAGTTTAACGAATTGATGAAAAGGGTAGAAATTTATCTGGATTTCAAAGGTATGTGAAACTTGTTTTAAAACTGCTTCTTACCACAATATTTTTTATAATATTACCATTGTCTCAAAAAAAAAAAAAAAAAAAAAAAAAAAAAAAAAAAAAACACACCAGCTCAGAGAATATTAATTACAGAAAATACAGATATGTCAAATCTTAATAATGACTTATTGTTATTTTTCCAGTAGTTCAAGAATGTAGAAGAAGAAACACAGGGAAGACTGCTCTTAGTGTATGTTTACTAACGTTTTGTAGTAGATTGCTCGTTAAAACAGATTGATTAGACTTCGCCATTATTTACAATCATTATGATAAGGGAAAAAATTGGTAACTATCATTAGTATTTTTTTTTTAATTTTAAAAGACTAAAAAACACAACTGATTTGTGGGTCTTAAAAGCTTCTTTTCTCTTTCTGGAAAACATACAATAACTAAACTACATTACTTCTTTCATAATTTGCAATAAATCATAACCAAATTTGTTTAAATTTGTTACTCAGCATAAAGCTATTTTTTAACACAGATTTCCTTTTTCATTCGCCACATTTGAAATCGAAAAGCAATGATTTACATCAATGTTTTAGATGAATTAATATGTAGTTATTTTAAATTTGAAGACTAAATTCATGATATGTTTTCAAGATTTAATTATTTATAGTAATAATTTCAGCTACATGTCTTTTTGTACAAAATAAATATTCCATAGTAAAAAAAGTAATGCCTTATGATTTTTGCAAGTTTATAACTCACGAGCTGCCACAAGCTAGCGCAATATCAAAAGTTACTAATTTTATTTAAAGATGTTTTGGAAGTTTGCTTAGACTTTTTAGGAGTATTCTTTTTTAAAGGGCACATTTTCTTTGAGACATTGAGTAAATTTCTCGGTTGGTCTTCCTTAGCTTTCTGTCTTTCTTGAATTTTCTGTCGTAGGGTGAGCAAGGTAGATATGCTTGCTCCAGTGCCTTGTTTTACATGCTTACCAGTCAAAGCACGACAAGGCCTCTTCCTCTGTGCATCAAGCTGCATGTCCTCCTCTGTAGGAGTTGGTGAATCTGGAACATGCATGCGTAGATTAGTCGTGGAATGTTCTCGCAGTCTTTGGACTAGCTGCTGGTAGTAATCATACACATGCAATAGGTACGGAGATCTACTATGTTGATGTAGCTGCTGGCGAAGAACTTCTGGGTGGGAGTAATACTCTTCATAGGGATGATGTTCGGGTGACTTTCTTGGGGATGGAATCCGATCACCATAAATAGGAGTAAAAGATTTTCTCTTTCTAGCTCCACCTATGACTGGGGAAGTTTCGTGGTATTGGTCCTGCACTTGAGAGTATCTGATTGAGTTAGAATACTTTATGGGCGTCCTATCAGTCTGATGGTCATATACTTCAACTTCACGAATGATGTCATGATGGTTAGCAGGTTGATGGCATTTCGGTGGTTTTAAGGCAATTATTTCAAGTAAGTTAGGACAACTGCTGGACCGAACAGGAGATTTTTCTTTCACAGAATTTTCCTTTTTGTTCTCCAGTAAGGCATCGATGGATCTGTTGAAGATAAGAAATTGATTTTATTGTTTACCATAATTTGATTTCTAATAAGTTGTAGAGCATTGAAAAATAAATTTTTCAAAATGTGTTAGAATTTAATGAACTGAAATATTTACTTAGTAAAAATTTAAGAACTTTTAATATGCAGGTTTCAAAAGCCACATAATCCATTGTTCTTTGAAACACTTTCGGTTAAATCTTTGCATTCGTTTGTGGTTATCAAATTACAACTTTTAAATGACATTTTCATTAAAACGTGTCTTCATATTAATTATTAAAAACATTATCAATGAATATTGGGACTAGGGATGCACCGATTTATCGGTCACTTTGCCGATCATTTATAATCAGCCAAATTTTGCTGATCAATCGAAGGAAAAAAATATTTTTCTTTCAAGCGTACCTTCAACAAGAAACTATGATGAATACATTTATGAACAATAAAATAATCGTAATTTGCTGCAAACATTATTTTAGAACTGCAGTATGAACGTGTACAGAGTAAAAACAAATAGTTTAGAAAGTGCGTAAAACTGAATGAAATATTAAAGAATAACTCTCACAGCTGAAATTCGCATAACACTACGAACAATAATTAAATTACAGGACATTTAAATTGGAATGCAAAAATAATTTATCCCCCCTCCCTCCTCCCCAACGTTTTCCATATCACCTGCCTTGCAGCTTCTTTTTAGTTTTATGTTATTTCTATTAATCTTTTGAAGGACAGAAATGTAACAGAAATAAACAAAAGTGTATATGATTCCACAGGAATCTCCCCTTAACTCTCTCCCCCCCAACTCTTTTGTTTTATTTCTTAAAAGAAAATCAGGATCATTTCCTAAAGTTTACGATGATACCTTAACCCCAGCTTTTGATGACACAACTTGAATATTTTTTCAGTTATTTTGTTCCTTGTAACTATACATATAATTGCATGACACAACTCACTATTTAAATTATTAAGTTTTGATTCAACAAGAAAAAAATATGTATATATATTCCCCTTTAGAATAGTGCTTTTAGATAACCTTATATATATATTTTTTACAATGAATAAAAAACTTGGGTTAAATGGCTACTAATAATTTAAAAATCAATTTAAATTAAAAAATGCTCCTAAATTTGTCTGCTGACCAAAAACCGCCCCTAATATTTTTAAATTTTCATGTCTGATTAACATTAAGTGATTTTATTAACATTAATATAAAAATTGGCTGAAATAAATTGCATAAAATTTTGAAATTATTTTTGGAAAATTAGGAAAGAGGAGAAAAATCGTCTCTCATAAATAAACTGTTAACTATTTTTAAAGTCAAAAAAAAAAAAAGCATTAAAAATAATCATTATGATCGGTTATATCAACAGCCGATTAATCGGTAATCGGCCAATTTGCTTATCAGTGCATTTCTAATTGGTACTGCCATGGAACAGAAAAACTGCTGCTTCCTGCTCAGAAAATATATTTTCTGCTAAAAGGAACGACTGGAGTTTTCTTAACTTACAAGTTGTACTTTGTGGTGTGGGTTACATTAGGATGAGATATAGAAGGCTGTAAAAAAGGAAAGCTAAGTTTTCGTTTCACTGTTGCGTTTTAGATCGTTTCAAATGGTGTGTTATATTCTATGTTCGTCTTTTAGTTCACAGAATTTCATTTGTTTGCGTTTTAAATTAAGTGTTTTAACCTGGTCTATGAATTAGTATCCAGAAAAAGAGATAAATTGAAGTTCATTAACTTATAAAAGTCCAGGTTTTGTTTTGAAACCCTTCTCTTTTACATTAAATATGTTACTTAAAACCTGTTTCTTGCTATGATCAAAATTTTAATGCCTTTTTTTTTTTCAGAATTTCCGTTTTTAATCACCCTTTTTACATAGCTTATTATTTTTATTCAGCTGTGATTTTAGCCGCTTATTTGCAAAAAAAAAAAAAAAAAAAAATTTCTTTGCTATTTTTGAAATTTTTGTACCATTATAAACAAACTTAGGAATTTATTTTCAAGATTATTTGAAAAGATTTCAAGATCGTTTTATCTTAACTCAACTTTAATTTAAGTACATTCGCGATGTTACCAACAGTTTGCTAGATCCTAAAAATCTTCCAAACGAAGTCTTTTTCAATCGTCTTTTACGAGCTAAAAAAGGAGGGGGGGGGGGATCTCTCTCTCTTTTTACTTGAGGTAAAAGTTAAAAAAAAAAAAAAAATCGAAGTACTTCTTTCTGAAAATCTGAGGTAAAAATATTTTATTTCTTTCGTTTTGAAGTTTCACCTTGCCCTTAGACTTGTTTTGAGGCACAAAACAATAGTGAAATACTTATTCATACTGATTAAGTGGAGTTCTGTTATTCAAGACGTTGAATTGAAGATAGCTGAAATTAACTACTAATATATGATACCTAATGAAAATCAGGAAACATTTTAACGAAAGTACAATGGACTCTATCTGAACACTCTCCTAATACGAACACCCCGATATTCGGAATACAATTAGATGGTACTGGTGAATACATATGCATTATCCAGTCTCTCTCTATAACGAACGCACCCATAATCTAAACACTTTTGTTTTGGTCCAATGAGTGTTCAGATTAGAGAGAATCTACTATATTTTTATTGTGTTTATTTATTTTTTTGAGGATACAAAAGAAAAAAAAATTCGATACACAAACCTTATTATATAGCTTGCTTTTAAAATATGCATTCGTTTTCGCTTTATTTTCTTTAATTTTATGAAATCTTGATTTTCTTACAATTTTTTTTTCGTGGCTGCAAAAGAGCTCGTAAAATTTGATTCTCAATCAAATCTCTCCTCGGGTATCTCAAACCGAGAAGGTTTATAATACCATTAGAGTTCGGAGGAGAGAGTATTTCTCCCTTATTTTGTTTCGTACAGTGAAGCTCTGACTAAAAGATGCCTTGAGAGAGTTCTCTACTTCTTGGAGAGAATTCTGATACTGCCAGTGGCGCAGCCACGGGAGGGGTTTTGGGGTTAAAACCCCTCCCAGAACACAAGCACATTCATTTCTTCCATTAAGATCAAGGGAAAAAGCAGAGTATTTGAGCTTTTCCAAGCGGAATAGGTTCAACAAAATATTTTACTGTTTTTAATAATCGGGAAGCAGTCAGAAATTGCTTTTCAATTCTTAAATATAAAAGTTGTATTTCATGATAAGCAACCCACGTCCCCCTTGGTATAAGATAGCTAAAATGATGTCAATAAAGCTCTACAGGGTATCATGGTCCCTCAGCACTTCCATCTCTGCACAACTCCTTTTTAGGGACATCTAGTGAGAGGAAGCCTACCGCACCCGATTTTCTGAGGCTCTTAACCAATTCTCATCGAAAGATAGAAACCGTTATTAGCTAGCATTTGACATTCAAAAATACATGAATGTATTTTAGGAGGAGCTTTTAAGTGATCTCGCGAAAAACACGCAAAAAATGAATATAAGATTAAAGTAAAACTAATAATAAATATTCTGTGCTTTTCCCACTTTCTTCATTTCATAGTGACAGCAACACGAATTATTAATTGTTTTTAAGAAGTTACTTATAATGAATAATTACTAATCTGTAGAAATTCTTTGATATTGAATAATTACGCACAAGGGCACCCATATGCAAAATTTTAAAGGGGGGGGGGGGCTCAAAAATTTTCCCCATGATTTAGCAGAATATTGTTACAAATTCTGTAAATAGTAATTATTGTAGGAACGTAACCTGTAAATAGTTTCCCGTAATGAATATAGAACCCCTTTTTCATTCGGCTAAAGTATACGACCCCTATTTTCTTTCTTTTCATTGATAACGGTCTACTACTTTACAGAAGCGTGTGGAATATTTGAGAAATTTCTTTTCGGTGTATTTAAGCCGTTAGCGATGGATAAACAGTTAGTTTCGATTGAGATTTCGAACTGAGTGCATTTTTGCTCTGTTTATTGCGAGGCATTTTCGCTGTGTTGTTTTCGTATTTGGAAGTAAATACGTGTGTAAACGTTGAGTTTACGGTGTTGTGTGATAATTGCTTAATTGCTGATGAATAATTTAGCAGTTGTTGAAGATCTTTCCTGTACATAGTGTAAATAAATTTCCTGTGTTTTTATCAAGAACTGTGTCTTCATTTCAAGAAAGTGGAAGTCGCACCGAATCCGTTACAATTGGCGCCCAACGTGGGGCTTCTTCTGGACTTTCTTGGAGTAAGTGTGACTTTGGACATTTTTTCATAAAGACTGTTTGAATTTATAGACTTTGTTTTTATGGTGATTACTCGCGCAATGGATGACTAATTAAAACAACTTCTGGAAGCAATTAATGCTGCGAAAAGTGACTTGGCTGAAAGTTTGGCGGCTAATCAAGAGCAATTAAAAAATGATATGGCGGCTAATCAAGAACAATTAAAAAATGATATGGCGGCTAATCAAGAACAATTAAAAAGTGATTTGACTGCAAGTTTTACTGCAAATCAAGAACAATTAAAAATGACATTGCGGCTAATCAAGAACAATTGAAAAGTGATTTAATGGTACTGAAAAATGATTTAGCTTCTAACCAAGAGGAAATTAAAAACGACCTTACTTCGGTAAAGACTGTGATGGAAAACAAATTTAATGAGATAGAGCATCGAGTTGATGCTTTTGATGAAAAGTTTGAAACAGTAGAAAACCGTATCGCAACAGTTGAAAATCATGTGGATGAGAAAATTAAAAACATGGAAAGGAGATTGGCGATCGCGGAAAGCAGCTCTGTACAGTTTGGCGCTCCCACATCGGTTGCTCGACCGTCCATTAAACTTGCCACACTTGATGGGAAAACTTCGTGGCAGGTTTACAAAACTCAATTCATGATAGCGGCGGAAGCGAACGGATGGGACTCTGCTACCAAGGCCTGTCATCTTGCAGCATCCCTGAGAAGTGACGCAGCGGACATTCTTCAGACCCTTCCGGACAGCCAGCGCCTGGATTTCGCCGCCCTCACATCTGCGTTGGAGCTTCGCTTCGGTGAGAAGTGCCAGAAAGACTTCAGCCGACTCCAGTTGAAGTCCCGTTTCCAGAAAACCGGGGAAACCCTGCAAGAGCTAGCGGCGGACGTCGAGAGACTGTCTCATCTTGCTTTTTGCGACTGTCCTGCGGATGTTCGAGACAACCTGGCACTCAACTACTACATCGACGGGGTTCGAGATCCGGAAATCCAGAAAGCTCTACGGATGGCGGATGTCAAAGACCTGAATTCTGCTGTTGTGTATGCGATGAGATACGAGGCCGCCCAAGAAGCAACCCGTGTGGATCGCCATCTAATCCGGACTCAGGAAGCTGTTGAGTCTGATTCCAGGTCGTCCCACCTCGCTGAACTTGAGAGACAACTCGGTGACTTGACAAGACATCTGAGCAGCATAACAGCCCAAAAGAAACAAGAGCAGAAGTGCTGGAAATGCGGTAGTGAAGGACACCTGCGAAGGAGTTGTCCGGCTCGCCAAGCTACGCGAGGGAAGGAAATCACCACCACTAGAGCTCTGCAGATTTCCTCTTCTAGTAGTGGCAGTGATGGACTTTTCATTTACGCACATGTAAATGGGAACCCCTGCAGACTGATTGTCGACACTGGAGCCAATGTGACAATCATTAGGACAGATGTGGCTCGTGAATTTGGATTGAAACTGCTGTGGACATCGCCACGCGTAAGTCTCCAGACTGTGACAGGTGACAAAATTGAGATTGACGGTAAAGTGGACTTGGAAATAGTGTTTGGGAATGCCACCTACCATCATACGGCATTCGTCGCTAATATCACGGACCCCTTCATTCTCGGATTGGACTTTTTGAAGAAATATGACTTCACTCTCGACTTCAAGACTAATGAGCTGCACTCGATGAGAGAAGACATAGCCGTTTTCCCTGCGGAAAGTGATGTAAAATCCGCTCATCAAATAATAGCCCAGACAGATTTATCGATTCCCTCAAGGTCAGAATCATTAATACCTGGCTCCATTGAAGAAAGCAATAGTTTTCGATTTGGACTCATTGAATACCCTAACCTAAGCAATAACCTAAAAGGAGTGCTGGTAGCATCTACGCTTGTGGACCTTTCCAAGGACGTAATTCCTGTAAGAGTCGCCAACGTGAGTGAAAGGCCAAGGAATATTCGGAAAGGTGAAGTGTTAGCAACTTGTACTCCAGTAAACTGCATCATTAGAAGAATCAATTCCCCCGAAACTGTGTCTTCTGAGTCCTTGACATCGAAGTTAATTGGGAGTGCACCCTTATCGAAAGATCAAAGAACTGCTGCGGAACAATTGGTGGATGACTTTAAGCATCTGTTTTCATCTACATCGGAGGATGTTGGCCGTACGAATTTAACGCAGCATAGGATCTACACTGGAGAACACCCACCTATTAAACAGCATCCAAGACGACTACCGTTCGCCAAGAAGGAAGAGGTCGAGACCCTCCTGAAAGAGATGAAGGAGAATGATGTAATCGAACCGTCATCCAGTCCTTGGGCCTCTCCCATCGTCTTGGTCCGAAAGAAAGATGGCTCCACCAGATTTTGTGTCGATTACCGACGGCTGAATGAAATCACCAAGAAAGACAGTTACCCTCTTCCACGGATAGACGACACCTTGGACACTCTTTCCGGACACAAGTGGTTTTCGACCCTGGACTTGAAGAGCGGCTACTGGCAGGTTGAGATACACCCTGATGACCGAGAGAAGACAGCATTTACAACTGGACAAGGCTTATGGCAGTTTAAAGTGATGCCCTTCGGCCTCTGCAATGCACCAGCTACGTTCGAGCGTCTTATGGAGACAGTGTTAAGAGGACTTTCCTACGAATCCTGTCTGGTCTACTTAGACGATATCATCATCGTGGGACGCAGTTTCGAAGAACATCTGGCAAATCTTAGGAAGTTGCTGCAAAAGCTTAAGGAAGCCAATCTGAAGTTAAGTCCGTCCAAATGTAATTTGTTCCGCCGGGAAGTGAACTATCTTGGTCACATCATCTCTTCTGAGGGTGTGCAAACCGATCCAGAAAAGGTATCTACGGTCAAGAGTTGGAGTCGTCCCGAAAACATCCATCAGCTGCGAAGTTTCCTGGGGCACTGCACGTACTACAGGAAGTTTGTAAAGGGTTTTTCCAACATTGCACGACCTTTGCATAAGCTGACGGAGAGCAAGCAAAAGTTTGAATGGTCCAAAGAATGCGAAGATGCATTTCTACGACTGAAGGAGGCTTTAACATCAACGCCTATCCTCGCCTATCCTCAGCCTGAAAAATCCTTCATCCTAGACACTGATGCGAGCAACGAGGGCATCGGAGCTGTTTTATCCCAAGAAATTGACGGAAATGAACATGTCATCGCTTACTGGAGCAAATGCTTATCAAAGTCGGAGCGAAATTATTGCGTCACCAGAAAGGAGTTACTGGCCATAGTGAAAGCTGTAGAACACTTCCATCATTACCTCTACGGCCGAAAGTTTCTGCTTCGGACAGATCATGCCTCGTTAACTTGGCTTTTGAACTTCAAAAATCCGGAAGGCCAGATAGCCAGATGGATACAGCGGCTCCAGGAATATGACATGGAGATCAAGCATCGAAAAGGGTTATCTCACGGTAATGCTGACGCTTTATCAAGGAGACCCTGTCCTGAGAACTGCCACTATTGTTCCCGAATCGAGAAACAGTATGGAACGACTAGCCCTACCGCCTATCAGGTGACAGTGACTCCAATATCATCAGAACCTGATCCATGGAGTGACGACCAAGTTCGATAAGATCAACTTGAAGACCCCGACATAAAACCAATTTTGGAGTTCATGGAAAGTGACAGTCGGCGACCTAGCTGGCAGGACGTTTCCATCTTTAGTCCTGCAACAAAAAGATACTGGGCTTTATGGAATTCACTCCATTTACGGAACGGCGTACTGTACCGAAAATGGGAATCTGATGACGGCAAAACGTCTAGGTGGCAGTTACTACTTCCCCGATCAAGGATTTCAGATGTTCTGAAAGAAATACATAGTAGTGCGACTGGAGGACATTTTGGTGTCTTGAAAACCCTCACTAAAGTTCGGGAGCGCTTCTTCTGGAGCAAAGCGAAGGATGACGTGGAGAAGTGGTGCCATTCTTGTGACGCCTGTGCTGCTCGTAAAGGACTGAAGAAGAGAAGCAGAGGGAAGCTACATCTGTACAACGTTGGAGCTCCTTTCGAACGAATTGGAATCGACATCCTGGGTCCTCTACCAAGAACTGCTGATGGGAACAAATACGTTCTTGTTTCCATCGACTATTTCACGAAATGGCCCGAAGCGTATCCCATTCCAGATCAAGAAGCTACCACCGTAGCAGAGACTCTAGTCCAACATTGGATCTCGAGATATGGAACACCTTTGCAGATTCATTCCGACCAAGGGAGGAATTTCATCTCTGCTGTTTTTAAGGGCCTATGTCAAATTCTCGGAATTGAGAAAACTAGGACAACACAACTACACCCACAAACGGACGGCATGGTGGAGAGATTTAACCGCACAATCCTGAATAATCTCTCGCTTATGGTATCCAGAAATCAACAGGATTGGGACAAGAAGCTACCTTTGTTCCTGCTGGCCTACCGCAGTGCTGTCCACGAGACTACTGGATTTGCCCCATCTCAGATGCTCTTCGGACGAGAGCTTCGGCTACCTTGTGATCTCGTCTTCGGTCGTCCTCCGGATGCGCCTTCATCGCCTGAGGAGTACATCCAGAATCTCCAGGCCCGGTTGGAAGACGTTCATAACTTCGCACGAGAGCGAATCAACATCGCGGCGGAGAAGATGAAGACCAGATACGACACAAGGTCTACTGGACATGAATTCAACGAAGGCGACAAGGTTTGGTTATGGAATCCCATCCGACGGAAAGGTCTTTCACCCAAATTGCAGTCGCATTGGGATGGACCCTACAAAGTCGTTAACCGACTAAATGACGTCGTAGTGAGGATCCAAAAATCACCTAATGCAAAACCTAGGGTTGTACATTATGATCGGTTAGCCCCATACTATGGCCATAGTTCATGAGTATTACGTAAACAACCATGGTTGATAACATAAAAGTTGTAGATAATTTTTGCTTTTAATGTTTAGTAATATTTCTTGTTATTATTGTGTTTTCTGTATCTGATAGTTATTAATTAATGTGTATATTTGTAAACTTGTGATAGAAGTTTGGCACCCTTTCTGGGGATTGTACTGCCCGGGACGTGCAGTCCTTAGGAAGGGGGCAATGTTACAAATTCTGTAAATAGTAATTATTGTAGGAACGTAACCTGTAAATAGTTTCCCGTAATGAATATACAACCCCTTTTTCATTCGGCTAAAGTATACGACCCCTATTTTCTTTCTTTTCATTGATAACGGTCTACTACTTTACAGAAGCGTGTGGAATGTTTGAGAAATTTCTTTTCGGTGTATTTAAGCCGTTAGCGATGGATAAACAGTTAGTTTCGATTGAGATTTCGAACTGAGTGCATTTTTGCTCTGTTTATTGCGAGGCATTTTCGCTGTGTTGTTTTCGTATTTGGAAGTAAATACGTGTGTAAACGTTGAGTTTACGGTGTTGTGTGATAATTGCTTAATTGCTGATGAATAATTTAGCAGTTGTTGAAGATCTTTCCTGTACATAGTGTAAATAAATTTCCTGTGTTTTTATCAAGAACTGTGTCTTCATTTCAAGAAAGTGGAAGTCGCACCGAAAAACCGGATCCGTTACAATATTTTCCCCTGGAAACTGATTTTAGTACAGATTAAAGATGTTAAAATTTGATAATTTTTTATAACTTATTCATGATTGGCTCATATTAGTCATTAATGGCTGGAAAAGAAATTTTTATACATTTTTGCAAAGAAAAAAGCACTAAAAGCAAGGAAGTTCTCATTTCTAAGGGGGGGGGGGCTTGAGCCCCCCCCTACCCCTCTATATGGGCGCCCTTGATTACGCATTGTAAATGAATGATAAAGAAATCAACAATTTTTGATTTTGAAAACCCCTCCCAGAAAATTTTTTTGGCTGCGCCACTGGATACTGCTAACAGCAATTATTCTTCGTTTTTGTTGAGGCAAATCTGCTTTCTTGACCCCTATCTTAACAAATAAAATAGTTTAATTCCTCTCCCATTGGAAATCTTCGTGGCCAAAGAGTAACAAAGCTTACAGATTTTTGGTTTTCCCTATAGAGAAAAAGGACCTGAATTTAAAAAAAAGAGAGAGAGCCCTTACTTGAGTTTTATACGTTCAAAATAAGGGATGCACTGATTAATCGTCAATAATCGGTCTCTTTGCCCATTATTTATAATCGGCAAGGTTTTACTGATTAATCTGCTAAAAAAATATTTTTAAATAAAATTAGTTTTTCCTGGAACAAGAAATTCTGCTAAATATATTTCTTACGCACAACCAATGGTTTCGAAATCTGGTTGTCATGTACCCACTTGATTCAGAATCTAGAAATTATCGTAGTAAGGTTATGAACAACACATTCCAATTTTGTTAGAAAAAAAATGGATAACATAGGTTAGAAAAAATCGAAAATGAAGCTGAAATTTTAAAAGGAAAAGGGGAAACAGGAGCCGATTTTGAAAAAAACGCGCTTGTCCTTAAAGGGCTTTTAGGGAAAATTGACCAGTCAAGAGTCCTGATCAATGGTTAATCTAAGAAACATATCTAATACCCACCTGCATCTTTCCTCTTTTCCACTTTCGGAACTCCGCTTCAGCTGGCTGTTGAAGTGCAGCTTCCTGATAGCGGTCTCAAGTGTTCCTCGGTTTCCAGGCCTCAGATCCTGACACCTGTTTTCCTCGGGACTGACTAGTGAACAGCGCACCCCGTACTGCTCCGACATGAACGGGGAGAGCTTCCGAACTGGCAAAATGTGTCGAGGGGGCTCATGATGCCTGTCCTTGCATCGGTTCAGAGAGTAATCTCTGGGTTCGAAGGCGTCCTCCGACCTGCGGGATGACTCCTTCTGTTCCCTCTCCTCCAAGTCTCGCTGCAACACCACTTTCTTGCGCAAGTCAATGGGCATGTCATTGTCGTAGCAGGCGGGGCGCAAAGCCCACATTGCAAGGTATCATCCAATGGTCAAGGCGTAAGTATGGACGGAAGGTTTCAGGCTTGCCTTTCTGGAAAAGAAACTGGGGTGAGAAAAATACATGCGCATATAAAATTGAGGAAAAGTAATCTTTAATTTCAATTGGGAGCAATCAGTCACGTAATTAAGAACGTGCTATGGGCTATGCTTCTGTTCTTTTTAATAACTAAGAAAATTCTTGAAAATTTACTGACCGACCAAGACAACATAAAGATTTGCAGCAGAATGAAGAAATCATGCCCAGGGCACAGGGTTAGGGCGGCTACGTAAGTGTTAAGAGCTGAAATAAAATGAGAAGCACTAACCCTCTGCTTTTTTAAAACTATTTTATTGAAAATTTAGCTATCATAAACAAAGAAAATGCGTCTAAAAGAATCAACTATGGGAAGTTAACGAAGTTAAAATTAATTTTTCTGTGTAATAATCATTTCAAAAAGTAAACCCAATGTACAGGTTATCACATTTTTTGGAGAACGGAGCCGCAAGACATGCTTTTCTTTACACAAATAAGTTTCTTGAAGAAGCAATGCAATTATGTATTAAAAACAGAAATAAATTTAAAAACTCTGATGCTTTGATTTTTTATGATTTAATTGAAATTTAACAATGGCAAATGAAAAATGCGTTCCGTCTGAAAAAAACAAATATATGCGCGGATGGGAAATTTAATTTGTTTTCTTTTATTAAAAAACATCTTAAAAAGAAAACACAATTTACAGGTATGTTTTGGCATTTTTTGTTACTGAGCTTCAAGACATACATACTTCTCTTTACATATATTTGTTTCTTGAAAAAATAATGTAATTATTAAGAAATGAAATAAAATGAGAAACAATAATCTTATGATTTTTCATAACTTAGTTGAAAATTTAGCAATGACAAACAAAGAAAAATTGCCTCCGAAAAATAAACTATGCACTGTTTGAGAAGTTAAAGTTGTTTTCTATTTTAATAACCATTTTAAAAAAGAACTCCAAAGTACAGGTATGCTTTGCAATTTTTCTGGAGAGCAGCAAAATATGCTTCTCTTCACATAAATAAGTTTCCTTGAAGAAAAAAAGTAATTATTAAGAAATGAAATAAAATGAAAAACACCCATCCTTTGATTTCTTATAATTCAATTGAAAACTTAACAAAATGAAACGAAGAAAAATGCGTTGGGTTTAAAAGAACCAACTGTGAGCCGTTTGTGAAGACAAAGTTATTTTCTCCTTCTAGTAACCATTTTAAAGAGTTAACCCCCCCCCCTCACATACTGATATGTTTTTATTTATTTATTTATTTTTGGAGAATTGCAAGATATACCTCTCTGTACACAAACCCGAAAGCAGAAACTGCGATATGCGTCGCAGATTCTTAGGAAAGTTTGCAGACTATTTCTAAGTTCGGGGGAGGTACATAAAAGTTTCCAAGAAATAAGAATCTTAAATTTCAGCTAACGAATGTTTGTATCGTATTTTCTATGTGCTTAAGTTATCATCTTATTTTTAAGTATTTCTCGGTGCCGTTTTAGATTTAACGCGTATTCTAATGTCGGTTTATTTTGCAGACTATTTTTTGTTTTTGATCAGCGTCGCAGACTGTTGAAATAAATTCTGCTTCCGGGTACATAAATAAATTCCTACAAGAAACAGTGTAATTATTGAGAAAATAAATAACACGAAAATGTTTGATATTTTGATTTTTATTATTCAATTGAAAATTAATCAGGACAAATGGAGAAAAAAGCGTTGCCTCTGAAAGAATTTATAATGAGCTGTTTGAGAAGCAAGGTAAAGTTGTTTTCTCTCAGTAATAATCATCTTAAAAATAAAAAGGAAACCCAATGTACCCAGTGTCAATTTTTTGGAGCTGCCAGATACGCTTCTTTGTACATAAATAAGTTTCCGATCCTGCAAGAAGCAATGTAAGTATTAAGAAATGAAATAGAATTAAAAGCAGTGACGCTCTGCCTTTTTTAGCCTACTTTCCCGAAAAAATAACAGAAAGAAGAAAACAGCATGAAAGAAGGCTTAATGCATCTCAAAAATATCGCTTAAAGAAAGTCAAAAATAAATAAAATTTAAAAAATATTGAAAATTTGACAGTATGGTCTTGAGACGGGGAAAATGTGTGTCGGTCTGTCTGCCCCCCCCCCCCGCTCCAAATAAATTTTGAGTGAACTGATCGATTCAAACAAACTTTGCGTTGCGTTCGAAAATCTCAGCGATGACACCTCTTTCCCATATTTCACTTTTTGATTTGAACAATTTTTCTTTCAATTTTGAACAGTTCAAGAAAACTATACATTAGTGCCTACGGGGAAATTTAAGGCGAATGTAGATCCCGTACCCTAAAGACGGATTTGCTTCAAAAACACTTTGTTAGAAAAAAAAAACTCTTAATGAAGTACAAGTACAGAAAGCATCTTTTGCGTTTGAACAATTTTCGTTCAACTTTGAAAGGGACAAAAAAAAGCACCGACGGCGAAATTTAACGAGATGAATCTCGAACTTAAAGGCTAAAGTGCTTTATACAAACTCTGTCGGCAAAAGCTCTAGATAAAAAACATGTACTACAGTAGATCTTTTTGATTTGAGCAATGATCCCGAAATTGAAGCCGGATTTGCTTCAAACAAACTTAAGCGTAAAAAGGTATTGATGAGAAATATATTGAAAAGGTTTTTTTTTCTCCCCATTTAACTATTTTAAGGGTATTTTTTTTTGAGCTGTTCAAAAAAAAAAAAAAAAAAAAAAAAAAAACATAAAAGATATCATGAATTATTTTGGCACAAAAAAATTGTGCTGATTCTAAATAAATTCTGAATTTTCAATTTCAAGAAAGTTGTTGATAAAAATAGAAATATCATATCAAGTAGACTAGACACTGACGTAAGTCAGATGGCTGAATCAAAATGAAATGAACTCGAAGCGCAGATGTTTTCACCAGGGCTACGGAAGGAAAAGGACCAACTCCCAACTCCAACTCTTAGAATTTAAGGCCGTCTACTCCGACTCCTGTTCCCCAAAATCAGTCCGACTCCGACTCCAATTCTGTAACCTTGGCAGAATTGCAGACTCAGACGGCAAGTTACCGACTCCAATTTTTAGAATTTTAAAATCTTCCAACTCCCGTCTCCTTTATCGCAAAATCAGTCTGACTCCAACTCTGCATGTACTGGCAGAGGTGCAAACATGGAGGGAGAATGACCGACTCCGACACCGACTTATGAAATTTTAAATCTTCGACTCCCGACTCCGACACCCAAAAATCAGCCTGACTCCGACTCCGCAGCCCTAGTTTTTACTGTGAATGTATTGTTGATATGATTAGGTTTTTAATTTCTTTCTAAAGTTTTAATTAATTTATTCTATTTTTGGCAACGGGAGAAATTGGAAGTTCATAATATTTTAACAAAAAGAGCCGAGCATGATTTCTTTTCTTTTTGATGTTGAAAATTATTTATTTTAGCGGACATCTTATTTTTTATTTGTTTTCTTAAGTATATTTATTTATTATTTTTTGGAAATCACTTGAAAATAAAATCCTAGGTTCTGTACTTTTACCAAGAAAAAAAGCTTACAAACGATTATTATTATTATTATTTTGATATAATGAATTCTTTTTTTTTTTCAAAAGTGATTAAAGAGTTTTTTTATGAAAAAAATCTATAAGCTGCATTGTTTAACAAGTACTACTTCTTTATTTGTTCGTTAATTTTTTACGCATCTATTTCATCAGATGAGCGAGGCATTTTTTGTTTCTAGAAATCAGCTTAAAATGTTAAAAAACGTATGTTTGACAAAATTTGCAGTCTTGGCAAATTAAGAGAATATTAATTAGATACTACTAGAAAATTGATGTTGGTTTTCGGGAAAGTAGTCTCGTTCAGTTCCGGACGGAACTTTTTGTTACAATTATTGAAAACTTAAAAAAGGCCAAACGCGGAAAAAAAAAAAAAAACTAAAGTTGTTTTTCTTCCGTAATAACTATCTTAAAAAGAAAACCAAACGTACAGGTAGGATTCGGCAATATTTTGGAGAGCGGCAAAATTTGCTTCTCTTTACATAATTAAGTTACTTGAAAAAAAAAAAAAAAAAAATGTAATTACCTATTAAGAACAGAAATAAACGAAAACACTGACCCTTGGGTTTTATCATGTTTTTAATAACTTAGTTTGGTGTATGTCTGTTCGGGTGGAATCTTCGAACTATATTTTCCCCCCCTTCCCGTCGACGGATTTTTTTGAAATTTGGAATGCGACCTTTCACCCAATGACAATGCAATATTTTATGATCAAATTAATTAATTAATAATTATGTAGTAATTTATTCCAATTTTATTAACTTGATTTGGTGTACTGTATGTCTGTTCAAGTGGAATCATGCAACTCAATTTTCGCCCACTTTCTGTGATCGGATTCTTCTGAAATTTAATATGCGACCTCAGATCCGATGACAATGCAGTATTCTATAATCAAATTCATTTATGAACTATTAATTATTAGTTTATTCTAATTTTAATCAACATTTTTGCATAAATCTTCTAACATGACGACGGAAAGGAGGATATTATTTTATACTTTTTAGTTCATTTTAAAAACGTGGTATATTAAAACTTCAGTATTTAATTTATAATTTTATAGTTCAATTAAAATTTGACAATGAAAAAAAAGAAAAAATGGGTTGCTGCTGAAAAAATTAAAGATACGCTGTTTGAGAAGTTAAAGTTGTTTTCTCTTCCTAAAAATCATTTTAAAAAGAAAACCCGAAGTACAGATATATTTTTGGAGAGCTGCAATATTAAACTTTTCTTGACATAAATAAGTTCATTGAAGGAACAATATAATTGTTTAGAAATGAATTAAAATTAAAAGCACTGATCGTCTTATTTCTTATAATTCAATTGAAAATTTAGCGATGTCAAACGAAGAAAAATTGCATCTGAAAGAATAAACAATGAACCGTTTGAGATGTTAAAGTTGTTTTTTCTTGGTAATGAACATCTTAAAAAGAAAACCCTATGTACAGGTATGTTTGGCCGGTTTTTTTTTGGAGCGCTGCAAGATATACTTCTCTTCTTAAAATAATGTTACGCGTTCGGTGCAACTTCAAACTTTCTTTGAATGACGACACAGTTCTTGAGAAAAGCACAGGAGATTTATTTACAGCTATGTACAGGAAATGTAGTTACTACTGCTAAATCAATCATCGGCACTTAAGCAAATATCAATTAACACCGTAAACTCAACGGTCACACACGTATTTACTTCAAAATACGCAAAAACACAGCGCAAAAGCTAATACACACAGAGCTAAATACATGCTCTCCAGCGCACGGCTGATACGATTCACAAGCAAAACTAACACTCATTCAAATGCCACACGGCTTTTATACTTGGCAAAGAAATACCCAGAAAATCCTACCTTGTTCTACCAATTTCTCATATTTTCTTTTTACTCTATTCGCAAATCTTATCGTTCAGAAATGGAGGGACCATATATTTCATTCGAATGTAAGGGGGCTGTATATTCATTACGAGAAACTATTTACAGGTTAGGTTACTAAGATAATTTTAAATGAAAGATAATGGCATAAACGCCAAATTTAGCCAGATTACAACAAATTAATTATAAAAATAATTACTATTTACAGAATTTGTAACAATAAGTTTCTCGAAGAAGCAATGTAATTGTTAAGAAATGAAACAAAAAGAAAAACAATAATCCTCCGATTTTGTTTTCTTTTAGTCGGAAAATTTGACAAAAGGTGAAAAATATCCTCTGAAAGAGTAAATAATGCACCGTTTGAGATGTTAAAGTTGTTTTCTCTCCGTAATGAACATCTTAAAAGAAAACCCTATGTACAGGAATGTTTTGGCCAGAGGCGCTGCAAGATATACTACTCTTCTTAGAATATGTTTCTCGAAGAAACAATATAATTGTTAAGAAATAAAACAAACCGAAAAACAATAATCCTCCAATTTTTTTTCCTTTTTAGTCGAAAAATTTAGCATTGATTAACGAAGAAAAATTGTCTCTGAAATAATCAACTATGCACCATTTGAAATGTTAAAGTCGTTTTTTTCCCCTAATGAACATCTTAAAAAGAAAACCCTATGTACAGGTATGTTTTGGCGAGTTTTTTTGGAGCGTTGCAAGATATACTTCTTTTCTTAAAATAAGTTTCTCGAAGAAACAATGTAATTGTTAAAAAATGAAACAAACGAAAAACAATAATCCAGGGTTCATACTCTATTCGGATGAAAAAATTCCATGACTTTTCCAAGACTTTTTCATGACTTCATAAAACAATTTCATGACCTTGTTACATGAAGAGACTAGTACTATTTAATTTCAAATTGGAAGTTTTTTGGAAATGAGCATTAGCGAAACTTCTACGGGAATGCTTCTACCTCATCGAAGCACTTACTTGTGATTGAAAAATATCAGTGTACACCTAAAAACTAAACTATTCTTATTTGTCTTCATCATATAACTTTTAGTAAAGTTAGTAAAACTACAGTGAATGAAATATAACGGTACTTAAATGTCTAATAATCTTTATAAACAGGTAGAGTAATAATGAATGGAAAAAGGTTCAATGAGTCATTACTAAGTTTCAATAAATTTGCTTCAGAGGTTGCCTTCAAATGCAAAGCATCAGCAGTGCATTTAAGCATACACATAACTTGACAGTACTTTGATTCATTAAAGAAAAACCATTCTTTAGTAAATTCACGTTTCTAAACCAAATATTTATATTTAAAAAAAAAAGAAAAACATTCAGTAGTGAATAAATCTTCTGATTCAAATGTACTTGTTTGCTTATTTGCACATTTTCAAATGCATATAAATTAGTAGGTTCAGAAATTCCTGAACATAGGGTTTGATTCCTGACATTGAAGGTAGCATTGGGTTGCATGGATTAGTTCTGCGGGCCGTATGTTGGGCAGTACTGTTTTAGAGTATTAGAATTCTCCTATTCCTGTGTTTTATCACCTAACCAAAGATCTCCATTTTCTAAAACTATCAACAAGTTGAGATAAACTCTGATAATTAGTAATAAAGTTTTTACGAGTGATGGAAACAAACTCGGATGCAATTGAATTGCATTTTTTAAGTGGGCGTGGCAAAATCAAGAATGTGCAAGTTCGCTACTACAGAATATAAAAGTCTTGAAAATAATGGTTAATGCAAAATGAGTGATGTCCAAGCAGTAAAATCACATTGCAAAAAAAGACGAGCGGCTGCTACAGAAGTGGATATAATGAGATTTCAAAATTCAGAATTGTTTTTGGGATCGATCAATTTTCCAGTTTTAATATGTAGGACTGTTAAATCACTTAATATTTCTGATGCTCTTTTAGCAACTGTTACTTTCTCTTTGGCCAGGACATTTTTTCATGACTTTAAATAATTTTCCATGACTGAACGAAAATTTCATTTTTCCATAACTTATCCAGGTCTGAAATTCGTTAATTTTTTTCCATGACTTTCCAGGATTTCCATGACCCGTACGAACCCTGATAATCCTCCGATTATTTTTCTTTTAGTCAGAAAATTTAGCAATGACAAAAGGTGAAAAATATCCTCTGAAAGAGTAAATTATGCACCGTTTGAGATGTTAAAGTTGTGTTCTCTCCGTAATGAACATCTTGAAAAGAAAACCCTTTGTACAAGAATGTTTTGGCCAGAGGCGCTGCAAGATATAATACTCTTCTTAGAATATGTTTCTCGAAGAAACAATGTAATTAATAAGAAATGAAACAAAACGAAAAACAATAATCCTCCAATTTTTTTCTTTTTTAGTCGAAAAATTTAGCATTGATCAACAAAGAAAAATGGTCTCTGAAAGAATCAACTATGCACCGTTTGAGATGTTAAAGTTGTTTTTTTTTCCTTAATGAACATCTTAAAAAGAAAACCCTATGTACAGGTATGTTTTGGCGAGTTTTATTTTGGAGCGTTGCAAGATATACTTCTCTTCTTAACATAAGTTTCTAGAAGAAACAATGTAGTTTTTAAAAAATGAAACAAAACGAAAAATAATAATCCTCAGATTTTATTTTCTTTTAGTCGGAAAATTTAGCAATGACAAACGAAGAAAAATTGCCTCTGAAAGGATCAACTAAGCACCGGTTGAGAAGTTAAAAGTTGTTTTCTCCTCATAATAACCATTTTGAAAAGAAAACACAATGTACAGGCATGTGTAGGCAATTTTTGGAGATCGACAAGAGATGCTTCTCTCTTTAGTCAATAAGTTTCTGAAAGAAGCGATGTAATTGTTAAGAAATGAAATAAAATGAATAATACTAAATACTGATCTAAAAAATACGTTGCGTCTGAAAGAAAGCTAGAAGATAAATTAAAGTTGTCCTTCCGTAATAACCGTTTTAAAACGAAAACCCGACATACAGGTACGTTAGGGCAACATTTTGGACAGCTGCAAGAAATGCCTCTCTTTTCATAAATAAGTTCTTTGAAGAAACAATGTAGTTTATTAAAAAATGAAACAAAAGAAAAAAACTTGAATTCCCTGACATTTTATAATCCAATTGATTATAAAATATTCCCACACTGTAACGTACTAGGGTAAAACCTCGTTTCGTTAGCGTGCACGAATAACCACTCCATATCCTATTGATCCTTTTGCATTCTAAATGTGAAAGTTAATTTAAATAAAACCTAAGTGCGCTGCTTTATCTAAAGCTTGTGAACATGAAACAAGAAGTTCCGTCTAGAACTAGACGAGCCTACTTTCCCGTATACCCATACTACTTTCTAGTACCTGATCAATATTCTCAAAAATAGCTAAAATCGCAAATTTTTTCAAACATACTTTTTTTAATATTTTAAGCTGATTTCTAGGAATAAAATATTCCTTACTTTTCTTAAAAAAACGAACAAATAAAATAGCAGCACCTTTTAAACAAAGCAGCTAATACACTTCTTTCCATTAAAAATTTTTTTTAACAGCTTTCAAAACGAAAAAATAATAAGTTCATTAACATAAATACATCATATAAAAAAAAAATCGTTTCTTTTTCCCCTGTTGCCGAAAATAATTTTTTAAACGAATTAATGCACTTACCAAAATAAAAAAAAAACAATAAAATGTCAACTTAAAGAAATAATTTTCATTGTCAAAAAAAAAAAAAAAAAATCGTCTGCGCATATTTTTCGAGTTTATTCACCGAAAACTAAATACCTAAATTAAAACTTTAGCGTGAAAATAAAAACAAATCATATCAACAATAATTATTTCACAGTTAAACCACAGCAGCGGAGTCGGAGTCGGAGTCAATCTCATTTTGGGATAAAAGAGTCGAAGTCGAATATCCAAGAATCGGAGTCAGTCATTTGTCCTCCGTGTATAAATGTTTGCCAAAGCTACGAAGTCAGAGTCGAAGTCGGGGAGTCGGAGTCCGATTAATTGTCGGGAACAGGAGTCAGAGTCGGTGTCAGGTCCCCCTAAATTCTCGGAGTCGGAGTCGGGAGTAGGTCGTCAAGAGCTATTTCCAACAAAGTTTGTTTGAAGTAAATCCGCCTTCAAGTACGGAATCTACATTGACTTTCAGTTTCCCCGTAGGCGCTGATATGATAAGGGATTTGAACTGTTCAAAATTGAACGGAAAATTGTTCAAATCAAAAAGATATCTTACATACAAGTTTTTTATCAAAAGCTTTTTCCTACAAAGTTTGTTTGAAGCAAATTCGCCTCACAGTTCGGAATTGCTTTGAATTTCCCCGTAGGCGCTAATGTTAAGTTTTTTTGAACTGTTCAAAATTGAACAAAAAGTAGTTCAAATCAAAAAGTGAAATATGGGAATGAGGTGTCCTCGCCGAGATCTTTAGAACAAAAAAAAGTTTGTTCGAATCGGACTATTCATTCAAAATTTATTAGGGGGGACAGACAGACAGACCGACAGACAGACAGACCGACAGACAGACATTTTCCCCCATCTCAATACCCTACTTTCCAATTTTTAATTTTTCAATATTTATTTAATTATTTTTTTTATTTTTGACTTTTTTTTGTTTTTCACGATATTTTTAAGATGCATTAAGCCTTCTTTCATGCTTTCTTCTTCTTTTTCTGACTTTTACTGGGAAAGTAGGCTAAAAAGAAAGTTTCTTACAATTTTTAAAAGATTTTCTGTATTGTAACAGCATTTTGCGTTGAAAGTACAGCGCTTTTTAATATATATATTTTTCTATAAAGTATAAATTTAATTCTTTATGTAGGAAACGGTAATTTAAAGTTAGGAATGATTTAAAACAGAGGGTTGTTTACAAGTGTCTGAAATTCTAGTGTATGTTTATTAAAAAGTAGTACATGTACCATTTTTCACAGCAGGAAATCTTGACTTTCGCGAGGAGTCTTGTAACACATCCATGAGTAAGTCAATACTCCACTGTATTAAGAAATGAAAGCAAGTTAAAAGTACTTGTCCTTTGAATTTTTATAATTGAATTGAAAGCGAAACAATGACAAATGTAGAAAAATGTGCAGCGCCGAAAGAACCGACCCCGCTCTGTTTCAGAAATTAAAGTTGTTTTTTCTCCGTAATGAATGACTAAAAGGAAACCCTATGTACAGGTGTGTTTTGGTCCTTTTTCAGAAAATAAGTCCTTAAGACATAATGTAATTATATATTAAGAGATGAAGCAAAATAAAAAGCACTGATCTGTGAATTAAAAATTTACCTAACTATCATAAACGAAGAAAAAATGTGAGTTACGTCTGAAAGAGAGAGAGAGAGAGAATCAACTTTGCACATTTCAGAAGTTAAAAGTTGCTTTAACATACTAACTTTCTTAAAAAGAAAACTCAATGTACATAATACATATTTTGGAAATTTTTTAGAGGACTGTAAGATATGCTTCTTTTTACATGAATAAGTTCCTTGGAGAAATAATGTAATTGTTGAGAAGGAAAACTTCCGAATGAACAAATTTTGCCTGTTGCAGTTTTGTTAACTGTTTTTGATTTTTAGTAAAATATGTATAATGTTTTAAATAGCTAAGCTCGATAAAGAGAAAACGTGACGATAAACAATATGTACTGTGAAAATATATACTCGATACATATTCTCTGAGACGTTATATATTATTTTATAGACAATATAGATATTGGTTACACCGAGCGTCTAAAATGGAACCTGTGCGAGTGCGGGAGGTCGAATCGGTGCGCTGCTGCCATCTATTGTTCTAGAAGAAATTCTCTGAACTCACTGAGGATACATCAATAGAAAGGCACAAATAAGAGTAAAAAAAAAAAAAAAAAAAAAAAAAAAAAAAAAAAAAAAAAAAAAAAAAAACATGAGCAAAAACTTATTTATTTTTTGAATTTTTAAAAATTCTATTTTTATTGTTTTTATTTTTAATGAATGTGTGCATGATAAATGTGCGGAATTCTTTTTGTTTTATTTATTTTAAATATATAAACTGCTAGAATTCAATTTTTACTTTTCGAGCCGTTCTTTGTAAAATCTTGACAAATGTGTCACTCGTTCTTTATGATCGATAGAACGGTAAAGAATAGGAATGGTATTCATGTAATCAATAAAAAAACATTACTGAGGGCTTGTAAATAAATGAACCACAAATTTTGAATTTTATTTTTCATCAATATTATATCTATAGTTGCAAAAAGAGAAAGTTTCAGAAAATAATAACTAAAATAGACTTAAAACTCTGATTAAAAAAAAAAAAACTATTAAAGTTTTTGAATATAGTTAGCGTTTGCTGTATCATATGCATATTTATCCCAACACTTTATTTATTTCTTATTTATTTTTATATGTTTTCTAGAAGATTCCATTACAAGAAAACTCAAGAAGGTAAATTTTAATACTTAATGAAAGCAATTAAATTTTTGTTTTATTTTATTTTTGTCTCATTCAACTTCTCTGGGAATGGATGATGTATCTTCCAAACATACGACTCATATATATAGGATAGTATAGGTAATAATTTCAACATAGGTCTCGATTTTATGCACTCTTTCCTTTTTGACAAAGTCCTTGCAATTGCGTGGTTACCGCTAATCATTAAAACCCATTACAAATATGCACGGTGAAAACATTTTAAATGCTCCCCCAAAAATGTGGACAGAATCCAGTTTTTCAAAAACTATGCACTGTGTCATCCCGAAACTGCTGACGTATCGTAGCTCTAATTTCTGCACCTTAGAGCCAGACTGAAGTAAGTCACGTTATTGTTATTTTGCAAAAGAACAAAAAAACTGCCGTCTGCTCTCTGCTGTATACGAAGGATCGGACTCGCGCTCTTTTATGCCGGCAAATAACTGTAAAGATTTTTTTTTAAATAGAATGGGGTCGTTTCCAAAATTTTAAAAGTATTTTTTTCTGAAAGAGCATGTTTGAAAACATAGGATCTGACCATTTTTTAAATAGTTTATTTAAGTTTAATATTTTTAAAAAAATACCTAAATCGGCGCTCTTTCATTGTTTACACTTCTGTCATGTGACATCACAAATAATTAAGTGCCATTCACAGAACAAAATATTTAATTCGCATCTTTTCTCACGTGTATTGGCAACGATATAGTTGATAGCAAGCGTAGAGCGCAATATTTAATTCGCTTCTTGATTATCATAACGTGGAACCGTGGTAGAAAGATGCGCCAAATTGCATCATTTGTGACGTCATAAAGACCACTCCTTGTTTTCAAAATCGACATTTAAAAAATTAATTAAAAAATAACTGTTGGGAAAATGAAAGTATTTTCTGGGTCTATGTTATTTTTTTACTCATTCTATCAATTTCAGTGACTAAAAGTAGCATTTTTGACTGAAGGAAACAACCCCATTACGATGTACTGACTCAATGAGAAAGAAGATTCTGCACATAAAGCAGTAATAACCTGAAAAGTGCCATTTTTGGACTTACTTTGGTCAGGCGCTGAGGTAGAGATTTTAAGTCTACTCGTAAAATGTCTACGACTTATCAGTACTTAGCAAAATTCATTCGCACGTAACATATTCACATACTTAAAATTTCTTCCCTCTCATTTTCCATTAAAACTACTTTTTTACAGGGTTCGTGATTTTTTTTAGATTGAAATTCGATTTTTTAAAATTTAAATCAAATTTTTTAATTTTTTTTAAATTTTCAAAAATTTGTAGATATTAATTACTTTACATTTATAATCATAATATATTTCATACAATAGATTAATCCTATCAGTTTAATTTTAAAATTCAGATAAGTTCTCTAACTATTCAATACATTTTTGAAATTTATATATGTGTCATAATGCTTAGATAAGATGTGATTTTGTTTTATGCTTTGCTTAAAGATAAGGTTTATACCATTATGTACATTTTTTTTTATTTTGTTCTGAACTGTAATTTTGGAGTGAGAGCAATTTTGGAAGAGTGAAAAAATGTTACACACACAGAAAGACGGATCTATGTAGTTTTGCATGTTGAAGTGAAGATAGTATAATGCAGCGCAGTTAAATTTAGAGCAATACACTCTAAAAATGCAAAATTAATGTATAAAAGTAAAACCAACTGATTTTAATTTTGTTAAAAAAAATCACTTGATTTAAATCATAATTTTAATTATGATTTAAATCAAGTTGATTTAAATCAACGAACCTTTTTTTTTAGGTTGCTCATCTACATTGCTGCTTACCTCATTGATAAAATGCACATGATTACATTTTTGCCGACTGCAAGAAAGCTGAAAAGGTTAATTTGGAATGATGATTTGATATGTGTTTTGGAGATGCAAAGAATCACGAAAACGGATCTACACGGGTAATTCTACAAAAGTGAGAAAATTTATGTTCCATACTAATATGTTTATTTTGTTTTATTTCTTGAAGAAACTTAATTTTGGATACTTTTATTAGTTTTTTAAAAATTGTACGCGGACGCAGTTTCATCCCGAAAACGGGGATGAATTGGTACCCTAATTCTAGTCGACCAGTGAAATATCTGTGACTTATCAGTGCTAATCTATGCAAAACTGAACCACACTATATATATTCAGATACATAGATATTTCTTTCCTGTTTTTTCTTTCATTTTCTATTAAAATTGCTTTTCTAAGCTACTGCTTTTCCCATGTTGGATGCGCAATTGTGCATCATTTCATTTTTGTAGGCTGCAAGAAAACGAAAATGACTAATTTGGAATGAAAGCTTGATACATGTTTTGCCGAGTCAAAGAATCTTGAAAACAGAGCTATGTGTATTTTAATTGCGTCAGTGCTCTACACAATTGAAAAACGTTTTATAACTTCCAAAAACATGAATGCGAGTTTCGCTCAAGTTTGATCCACATGAATAATCTACACATTCTTACTTATCTTGTAGTAAAACAATTAAAACTTTTAAGTCTAAATATAAATTTTTTTTCCTAACAATGGGGAGAATCAAGGAAACAAATTCTAAAAAGAAATAATGCGATTAACTTACCTATGGGAAAATTATAGAGCAGCTGAAGCTTATGAATATAGGGACGACATTGACTAATCAATGGACTTATAATGAGCAGAATGAAAATATTAAAGATAAACATAGTTCTGAGTTTTGATGAAACATAATTTCGTTGCTCACTGATTTTGTCATAATGCATATGGAAGATCTATAAATATAAGCTCATTTCGTATAGATGCCTAAAGAAATATGAAGCACATTATATAAAAATGCTGTAGAAGAATCGAGATACCTTGTTTATGTAACATAATGATTCAGATTTCAAGAGTCGTCTTTTTCAAAAGCAAGGCGTGGAAGATTGCAAGAAAAAATGACGAACTGACCCATAAACCTTGCTTATATAATATACAGCTTACTGATCGTGTTATATAAGTAAGGTTTCACGAATGCCAATAAACCAAATCGTGTCTAAAAATATTCTCATTACCGACTAATAATCGATTTATTGACTTCTCTTTTCCCCCCTTGAAGCATCTTTTCGTCTTCTTTTATTGTAAGCGTAATAATTGAAAGTTATATGAGTGAAATTTCTTTCCTTTTATTCAATAGTGAGATAATTTCTTTTCCCTTTTTATCTTATTTTTGAAATAATAATTGAAACATTTTTTTCTTTTCACCATGAGAGGAAGAGTAAAAATTTATATGCCCAAAACAAAGTTTTTCTTTTTATCCTGTGTCTTTTTTTTAAACTTTTTTAAAGTTTTACTTAAAAAAAAGTTTTGAGCACATTTTTTCCATAAAAATAAGACTGGAAAATTGAATGTGCGCAACAGCTTGTTTTTCTTTTGTCTTGAGGGGTAATTAAGTTTTTAAGTATTTTTTGAAAACTAATAATCGGTGCACATTTTTCCCCCTGAAGAGTAAGATCGGAAAGTTATATATGTGAGACAGATTTCTCTTCTTTCATACCAAGGGAGAATTCCTTTTTTGTTTTTAAATTTTATTTAAAATCACTAACTGAACTTTAATTTTCTGGTCAGAGCAAGAACACAAATATGTGAAACAGCATCTCTTTCTTTTATAAAGAGCGACAGTTCGTCCCCCCCCCCTGTTCTTAATTTTTGTTTTCAAAAATATAAATTGATCACTCTCCTTTCTCATCAAGAGTAAGAGTAGAAAAATATACGAGTGAGACAAATTTCTTCCCTTTTATTCCGCGGGACCAATATTAACACGTTTATGTTCGTTATCTAACTTTAGGTTAAGAACAAACAGAATCAAATATGGTCCTTTCCAATGGTCATTTTGTCCCGCACATGACGCTTCATCCTTAAAAATAATAATTTAAATCGGTATTGAAAAAAAGTTTTATTGTTTACGAAATTACACACTTATGTGTGATTATTTAAGTAAAAAAATTTCGTCATTACCCTGTAAAATTATTACTTTTTAATGAAATATATGAACCGTCACGTGCGGGAGAAAATGGCTACTTTTTCGTGGAATGCCCTATATCAATATCAGGGCCGTCCCAAGGGGGGGGGGGCGAGCGGGGCAATCGCCCCGGGCGCTACGAAATGAGGGGGCGCCGCAAGGCGCCCCTCGTTTCGACGAAATACGACGACATTCACACGAAAACGACATTTTCACTAGGGGCGCCCCTCATCGTATAAAATGCCCCGATTCTATGAAATTAAGGGCGCCTTGTTGCGCCCCCTTGCTTCGTGTATCATAGATACAGTCATATGCACACAAAATGGAGAATCATTGCAATGATTCACTATTTTTCCTAGGGCACGAAAATATTCCTCTAAGTCTCCAAAACATTCATTTCTTTTGTGTATCATTGAAACAGATAAAATTTCTAAGAATATAACTGTTTACAATCAAACAAAAGGCTCTTCTTCTTCGTCTAGTTCTTACTAAATTTGCTTGAATTCTGCCCCTGGGTGCAGTGACGTAACCATAAAAAAGTTTTAAGGGAGCACATTCAAAAAAAAAAAAAAAAAAAAAAAAAACTTTTTGATTGGATGGGGAAAAAAATTAAAAGCTGTCCGGTCAAAATTTTGAAACTTTTAGTTTTAAAAACGCAATTTTAACCTTAAAAATACGATTGTAGGTCATGTTTATTGACGTTACGGTAAGCAGCAGAGACTGTTTCCGATCGATTATTTTTTTAAATAGATTGAAATCAATTCCTTCTCCTCCTGCAAGTTTTCGAAATTGAAGTTTCAAAAACGCAACTTTAGACAAACTTTGAAGATTTTATGGATAGGAGAATCTGGAGCATTTCCCAGGAAAATTGTTCAAAATTATGGTTCAAAAAATTTAAACAATGTTTTACATTCAGGAGCTATTCAACTTAAATTTTTTCTAAGTGTCTTTTAAAAAACCGATTGCTTATGATGTTAAAGAAAGGCGACATGGGGGCCCTTCCACGAAAATTTTCTTAGACTCAAGTCTTAAAATGCAATTTGTAAGGCCATATTTTGTAATATTAGGGTCAGTGATTTTGTTGGGAATTCCAAATAATATTATCAATAATTCACGTTTACTTTGATATATTTGGCATTAATTAAATCCCCATTTTCTTTTATCTTGCAAAGTCACAAATGCTAATTTCAATGTATATAACGTATTTCCCGATCTTAGACACGTGCGTTCCTTACGTCATGAAATGACGAAATTCCTTATCCATTTGATTGGCCGCCGTTCTAACATCGGGAAATGCGCATTTCACATGCAAATGACTCTGGCTGACTATATATGTTGCTTCTGTAGCTCAGTTGCTCTCTCTCTGTTAAGGCGCTGTATTTTAGTTTCATAGTCAGCCAAGTCGGCTGCTAGCCGTCATGCTCTCGAATAGGCATTTTATAACTGTAAACTTTATCTGCAAACCTTAAGTTTAAATAACTGTAACATCGATTGCATAAATGATTCTTCATTTGTCCTAATGCAAATTTACAAATAATGGTTTTGCCTGTTTTTCAAATCTATCTATGCTTTGAGAGAACTTACTTTGCAATATCATATTTCATATGTAAATAGCTCGCCCTGGATAACACTGTATCATATCACCAAGGAGGAAATAAATTCATAATTTCAAATACAGGTATTGTTTTCTAAAAAGGACTCCAGTTACACTCTGCAACTAAAAATGCACTAATTAAATTAGTCATCGGTGCGATAACTTCATTGATAAAACCTCATCGCACAATAGATTTTTCGAAATTAAAGCACCCAAGACGCTATTCTGAGCGATTTTCGATGTTGTTGAGTATTTGTGGGCTTCTCCCTAAAACTATTTGATGCAAAAGAATAACATTTTTGTTTATAACATATTATATGAAAACTGGTATTAAGTTGGTACAATTAAAACCAAAAACCTCTTGAAAAGAATCATTGGATGAGTCCTGATCGAAATTTAATTTTGATGTAATTTACTTTGATAAATACCTTTTATATTTATAATCAGTAAATTATGAGTAACCAACTCAGTTCTAATTGCTTGTTTTTTATCTAGTGGAATAACATTTTACTAGATAAATATTTGTATTTTCAACATTTCCATTTTTCGAAAAGTTTTTTGGAGTATTAGTTTCCTTAATATTCGAAACAGATTCATTGCTTGTGTTTTAATTTTTATTATGCATAGCCCCCTGATTGTTCTGTTCATTAATGTGTAAAAAAAAAAAAGTATGCATTATGCATTTATATTATAACTAACCTGATTTTTCTGTGTGTATAGGGGGGGGGCAGGAAACTTTCGACCCGGGCGCCGTCAGTTCTTCGGACGGCCCTGATCAATATAATACGGTCAGTTTTTTGCCCGTATAAAACTGTTGCGAAATCAATTTTTAACTAAAAGTTTGATTCATTAATGACTGTCAGAAATTTTAAGGAATGATAGATAAAGAACTTATTGATCTTATCGGACGATAATTTTATGGAAAGTTAGGAGCATTCTTTGGTTGGTACAAAGATCGCAATTTTCTGGAAAAAAAATGAAATTGTTGATTGAAAATCTATTATACTTTATTATTTGAACAAAAATGCAAACGTATATGCTAAAAGATTACTAAACTCTTACGATCATGTGCTAAAATTAGGCATGCTTATTTCCTACATGTAAATGAATGAACTCGTGAAAATTATATACGGATATTACATTTTTAACATCGGCTGCAACAAAAGGTAAGCTGGTAAATAAATGTCTGTTCGAAATTAGGCATGCTTATTTCCTACATGTAAATGAATGAACTCGTGAAAATTACATAAGGATATTACATTTTTAACATGGGCTAATCGAAGGTGAAAGACACCTAAAACATTTAAAGAGAGCAATACCGCAACTTTAGTGTTGAAGAATTAGCACACGGAAAACCAACTTTCATTGCAAAAAGCATGGACGGATTTAGAGTCTATTCAAGGGGGTGGCGGTTTAAAATCATAAAAGTCATCCCCCCAGATCCATCAAGTAGTGGGGTCATGGAGTCAATTGCCCCCCCCCCCCTCTGCTCCTCGGAATTTGAAAAATTAATGTGTTTACATATACGTGAGCGTGTTTTTTGTTGTTTTCCGATAAAATTTGCAATGAGCCCCACCCCTCCTGGAAGAAATTCGAAATGAAGGACCTGCACTCTCCCCCTACCAATCTACATCTACTAGTTTACATACACGGACTGCTCACATTACGTTCTAAATCATAGCAACGTCTTATCATACAAGTATAGTATAGTCCTGGAAGAAGATGATAGAAAAGCACTTAAATATACATTTATAAAAATTATTAATGCTTAAAAAGGGGGGAGGGAGAAAGCTTGGGTTAAAATTAAAAAGTGGTTAATGCCACACACCCTTAACTAGAAAACTGTCTAAAACTAATTTAAAGCAAATTTATGGAATTTAAATTAACTCCACTAAAATAGTAGCGATTGCTAGTAATTTCTTCAATTCCATGTTATTGGTTTCAGAAACTGATGGTCCTAGAGGAAGCGGTCGCCCCCACCGCCCCCTAGTAAATCCGCCACTGGCAAAAAGGGATTCCTCGTAGCCATAAAACACGCAATTGTACAAAGGAATTCCTTAAGCACAAAAATGCATATATATACTTTTCATGGGAATCTTAGTAACCTAAAAACAGGTATGCACAATTTTGGTAAAAGAAAAGAATTCCTTGTAACCTAAAAAAACGCGTATGCAATTTTCTTTGAATAAGCAGATTTCTCGCATCTTAAAAGTACTCATGTAACAGTTATCATTGTAAATGTGTTCCTCATTACGTTGATTTTCTCCAGGTCTCAAAAGTGTGCAAAAGCAAAAGTACGATTCAGTAAAGATGTACACTTATGTTTCTGTTTCTTTTTTTTTCTTCAAAAATGTACATTATTCATAAAAAATACTACACGCATTGCTAATTAATGAAGAATGTATAGAAAAGGAAGAATATAAAAATGAAGAGCAATATAAAAGCCACTGAACTTGAAAAAATACCTTGCAAAAATAAACTTCAATATCCCCGCGGCAAATTAAAAAGTAAAAACATTGCAGAATATCTTTACTGCAGCATATGCAAATAACATACACTTGGGAGAAACTGCAACAGAAGGTAAGCTGGTAATTAATGTCTGTTCGAAGTTCGAAGCTCGAGCACGTAAAGGAAAAGTTGCGTTTCTGAATATTTATTCTAGTGATGAACTCAGGATTTTTTTTGGGAGGGGCTGATGTCATAAACATTTTTTCGTCTTAGTGTCTCTAACTTTCATTGCAATGTAAGGCTTTCCTTTAATTTTTTGAACAAGGTCGTAGCAAGGTCAAAATGCCGAGAGGGAAAGGCATTTGTAGCCAGTTTCTTTTCAGCTTCAATATATAGCGAGAGAGTCCTACTTTTGGTTTGGTGGGGGCTGGGGGGGGGCATAATTAGTATATGATCACAATCACACAAAACAGGAGAATTGCGCAACGTAAGCGGGGAAACAGAATTAACAACATGAACCTAATTTTGTTTGTGTAACATCTGCGAAGTTAAAGGGGGTCCTGAGGGGGCTTCCACGGAAACTTTTCAAAATGGGAACTTTAAAAGTGAAATTTAGACTATCTCTGGTGATGTAGAAGGAGGAGATGTTTGGAGAGTGTTATAAAGGGTTTGAGCTCGGAAACCTTTCATGGGAAATTTTTCGAAGTAGAAAAGTCCTGAAGAAGAAGGATAGGAGATTTTCTATTATTTTTCTAAAATTAAGCCCTAAAACGCAACTGTGGGCCATGTTTGATGAAGCTATGTTCTCCGACGAAATATTTTCGGAAATTTAAGCATCAATAACTTAGTTTTAGGTCATTCTTGATAACATTAGGAGAAGGGTTTCGGTTCAGATGATCTTGATCTGAAATTTTTCAAAATTGAAGTTTTAAAACGAAATTTTAGACGATGTTAGGCAGAGTTGAGTTCGTGGGTTAGTGGTGTCTTTTATAGCAGTTAATGCACAAAGCGCAACACAAAGTAACTCGAGTTTGAGGGCCTTAAAGAAAAGAGAGAGAGAGAGGAGGGAAGAGAGAAAGAAAAAGTTATGCATACAGATATACAGACCACAAATGTGTTCAAGATTCAAGCTCTCTTAAAATGTGTAAATCCGTCAAAGTTATAAAATGTTCACGAATTGAGTATAGTATTTCGTCGTTTTGACGATGGCGTTGGAATCACCAGTTTAGGCTAACCTTTAATATTCCGGAAATTGCTTCAGATTCTTAAAATGATTGCAATTTTTCAAGAGTCTGTAAAGTACAAAGTTGTTACATCAAATGATAAGTGTTAACGAAACTGAGTCATGCCATTGATTAAGATTCGATTAATTAAATTCATAAGATTCGTTTTGAAGAAATAACGACCTATTCGAATGTTTAACACGGGAGATATTTTTTCTGTACTATAGCTGAAATAAAGACAAAATAAATTTACATCTTTGGACAATGCACTCAAATAAAGAGCTAAAATAATATAATTTCTAAAACACGTTGCTGAAATCAGCTGAATATTAGATGCTTGTTATAATGTTCATTAGGTTCTGTTTATTAGACTGTGAAAAAAATATTTGGCTATTTATTAAAAGAATCATACGACGCATATTTTTTTTCAAGACAACGAAGTTTTACCTTGGGAGAAGTTGTAAATACTGTGCTGATAAGACAACACAGGCATATAAAAGTAGGTTACGGGTTTATGGAATTACTTAAAAATTTTCTTTGAAGTAAGAATGGAATTTTATCTTAGAAAGTTAATAATGTTACATGGGAAAAAAAAAAACAAATTAAACCACATTAGGCAAAATTTGGTAAAAGTGATCTTGAAGATAGTACTAATTCAAAGTAATTTCATGAGTGCTAGTTAACTCATATCTCTACAATTTAGAAACTTAATGTAGCAATATCAATTCATTTGTGTTATTGTTGTAAATATTGAGTCTGCAAGGTGCATTAAGTTCAATTTAAGCAGTGTAATCAAAATGAATAAAAAATCAGAAGGAAAAAAAACCTGGTAAAAAATCGTTATAAAAAAATAAAAATCAATGTATTTCAGATACTACAAATTAAAAAATAATTTGGAGTCATTTAACGAAGTTGCGAAACAATTGCTTTAGTTTTCATGGTATAAGCTTCAATTTCCAAATTAATTTCAGCTTCATAAAACCTTTTTGTTGTTTAATAATTGTAAAATATTTATTAATCAAAATGTTTTACACTAAAAAACAAATTAAGCATCTTATGCAAAACCAGTACTTCATATTTTGATGAAGTGTTATCAGGGCTGCGAACAGTTCAGTCGGGGGGAAAATAGTCGTCTCCGGAACTTTTAGAGCATTCGACTCCTTTACCCAAAATTAGTTCGATTACGACTCTGACTCCTCAAGCACTGGCAGAATTGCGGGCTTTGAGGATAAATGTCCGACTCCGACTCTTGGAATTTTAACTCCTGACTCTGACTACTTTTCCTCAAAATTAATCCGACTCCGACTCCGCAGCCCTGGATTTTATGATCGGCACTAGATACGATATTTTCCTGAATAACGTTCCGGAAATCAGTTTCTGTAAACTCTTAACAGTTCCTGAATTATAGAGTTTGCTAAGGATCAAACGAAATTACTTATCTAGAAATGGAAAATTATAAGCAAGGAATGGAACTCAATTAAACTGCATGCAATTTTTTATATACATCTCCGCAGGATGAAAACAAATCGCTTCATCTACGAAAATAGAAAAGTTATTGGCAAGGAATTGAACTCTGGCAAAAAAAAAAAAAAAAAAAAAAAGATGGAGTTAATGCAGTGAACTTAATTTGAAAAAGTATTACCAAAATAACTGAGTCTCAGTTGGAAGTTGGAAGAAATGTAAAGATCATTCAGGAACTTTGTTACTGATTACTGCTAAACACACAGTGATATGTAGAGCGGGATATGATCTCCCAATTAAGTTGTTATTCAGTATTTTTCTAAAATGCAATTAATCGCTATAAATAAGACAAAAATATTATTCAAGTTAGTTTTAAATAAAATTTTTCTGAATGTTTTAACTAGGCCATTAACATTGAGGAAAATAAAGTCGAAAAATTACATGGGGTGAGGTAGAAAATGGTTACTTATAGCGTCATGATACAAAGTTGCAAACACTTGTTTTTGAATTACAAGAAACTCCTTTCATCAGGGAAAGAAAATGGAGATGTGCGTGTTCTTACTGACTGAAGAAAAGTTTTAAATAAAAAAGTAAATAAAAATGATAGATAAAATGAAAAAAAAAAAAAAAGCTGATAATAAACATATTCTATAATAATAATAATCATCGTTGAAGCAGAGTGTTATCTAGAAATGTACTTCAAATTGGGTGCAATTAGGACAAAGCATTCAATTTTATGACTTATACGGACTTCTGGCAATCCTATTTTTGTAAGATCAATGGAATGTTTTTTTTCTATAACTCTTTTTTTTATTTTTATTTTTAAATAGAAATTAAGGACTTATTTTTATATGGGAAACTAACAACCTGCCGTTCTCAAAGAATTCAAGTAAAAGTTAATGTATGTTATACAGTGAAACCTCTTAGAGCGGCCACCTGTCATAAGCGGCCACCCCTCCTAACGGCCAATTTTTTGCAGCACGAATTTTTTAGCCCATAGACTTAATGTTAAAAACACCCCTAGCAACGGCCACCCAACCTTCTGAACTGCCGCCGAGTGGATGCGTCCATCCCATTTTTCAGGAAAATCTATTCAACTCCTGTTTCTAATCTACAACTTTTCAGTTCAAGGAGGAGAAGTCGTATTGGCTGTTAACAAATTCCGATAATTTTGGAGCAAAAAAGTCATTTATATGTACTTCATTAGTTGGTCAGTGTGTATGTGTAATCTGGGTTGCAAATCACACAGTAGAAGATCATTTTTATGAATCTCGAACAACGTCATTAGTTGGTCAGTGTGTATGTGTAATCTGAGTTGCAAATCACACAGTAGAAGATCATTTTTATGAATCTCGAACAACGTATTGAAATTCTGAGCAACAAGAGCACGGAAAATCGGCGAGAGAATTAATAGAGTGTGATTTTGAATTATTTTCACAATGGAACAGCAATGGAGTGTTTTGATGATTACAGGGCCGACTGAGAAAAACGTCATCTGGTTAACGAATCAGTGAAAATAAACGTTTTAAAATCAAATCTAGTATTTTTTTGGGATTGATTTAAATTAACTTATTAATTCACTGTGTGCATCATTATCGTTTTTTGAACAAAAGCATTTTTATGCCTTTCTGGCGCTTATTCTACCTTTGGCGATCAATTTACTAATACGTTTTGTAATCATCAGCAAACTATATTTTCGACTAAAACGATTTTGGGGATAATAAAGTCATCTGAAATTCAGATGCAATGGCAAATAAATTGGCTAGAGGTTAACATTTTGAATTGAAAAACGATTTTGAAAACAGTTGTTGGGGCAGAGAAAAAGCTTAAGTCACAAATTGTATCCTTACTTCAAAAGATGTAATCAATAATTAAATAATATACTACTTTCTCTTTAGAAAGGTCTCAAACTTCATTTTTGTGTTAGACTTGCTTATATTACGTATTATATAAATTGTATTGCAACTGTAACGTAAACCCTTTAAAGCGGCCACCTCCTCTCAACGGCCGAAATATTGCGGAACGGAGGTGTGGCCGCTCAGAGAGGTTTCACTGTACAGGGTTGTCCGGTTTTTCACACTGGAAGAAACTGGTGGAAAAAAAAATTCTTTTCTGAATTTTTTTTATTTTTATTAAGGCATTTTGTTAATGAGCATTACAATTTATCTGGCACCAACTTTTTTTTTGTTATTCAAATCTTTTCCGAGCTTGTAAATCGTACTCTTCACAAGTATACTCAAAATTCTCAGTCGCTCACGCCCATTAAATGTGTCCTTTGTGAAGAATAAAATATGTTTGTGTATTCCTAAGCTAAAAAAGATCGGAAACTAGTGAAAAACTCTTACATATGCATTTTATTTAAACTTTTGCCGTTTTTATGCCCTATTTTATTTCATTTATTTATATATTTATTTATTTATTTTTGTTTTTTTTTGCGCCAAGTCAAAGAAAGCTAAAATATGCATATGACCATATGCATTTTCATTTATCCGAGGTCTTGTTATTATTAACATATTTTGAAATATTTATACCATAATAAATCAATACTTTTGTGGTAGTATACAATATTGTAATAAAATTATGTTCAACTGCTTATTCATTTTGTTGAATTTGATTGCTTTTTCAGTAAAAAGTTACCTGAACTTCGTTGGCGTAAAGTGTAATTAACATTTCTTTTGTTGATTTATTAGATTATGAAAAAAATCATTTTATTTTAATTATATGATCAATATTAAAGTACTTTATTATCAATAAATATTGCAATAGAATTACAACTGAATTGAATTATAAAATTATTGTGTTGAGTCATGGTAGTGATTTTACGCATGAAACAGATGGAAAATGGGTGGCTTTTCATTTTGTTCAGTTTTGTCCAATTTATCCAATTACGTACATTTCCCCCAGTTTCATCCGCCGTCTCTTATTTTTTACAAAAAAAGTGGACAAATTAGCAATCCTCTGATGTTATTTCAACGGTTCTCAACCTGTAATTCGTATATTTCTAGGATTATGCAAACGATTATTCAGTGATACACAAAGAAATTATTGCTAATGGGTGAAGAAGAATAAATGTCAATTAGGATAAGAACAAAGCACAAGTTTCCGCAATATTTACTGTTCGTCTGTGTTAACAGCTATTAGAGTTAAGTCATAAAATATCATTTCAAAATCGAGAAATAATTCAGATTAATAATCTCTTTTCATTTTAACGTGACATTGCATCATCAATATTTCAGAATTCTGTGATGTTGATATACAAAACTGAAATAAAGCTGAAGATAGTGCAAATATATTTCATTGCTATTTTATCAAACTTTCCTTTAGTGATTTAGAAAGTGCAACATAAAATGTTTATGCGTGATATCTTGCTGTAGCTGTAAGGACGTTTAAGGTAAAGGTACTAGAGGCGAGAAAGGTTTATCACAAGGGTGAGAAAGAAAAAAATTGAGATGTAGAGCATAAGGAAAAATGTCATTATCTAAAAAAACTTTAGTTATGCCTTTTTGAGCAAAGTTATGCCTTTTTGAGCAATCACGATTGTTTATTGCTCTCATTTGACTGTTTTGATGTCCTATGATTTTATTTTCCCACCGCCACCCTCCGCACCACCACCGTCGACCGTCTCCTCACGATGCTGCTCCACTAGCGAAAACCGTCTCCAGGTTGCGTTCATATCCTACACTTACACGCATACATACACGCACGTACACACACATACATACCTACACCTACACAGACACACAACACACACACACACACGCATACAAACAGACACTTACACATACACCTACACACAACTACCCACACACTCATGCCTGCACACAGACACAAACACATATGCCTATACACATACACATTACCCCCCCCCCCACCCACACACACAACTACCCACACACTCATACCTGCACGCTGACACAAACACACATGCCTACACACATACACATGCCCCTACACACAAACACACATACCCCCCACACACATAAACACACATGCCTACATACACACACACACACACTCTCGTGATTGCGAAAAACATAATTTGAATTTAAGATGTCAAAATTCAAATTAATTTTTCTTTTTATGTAAAATTTCTTTGTGCTTGAAAGGTTTTGAGTGAATTTGTTGAATGCTCAAAAATTATGAAAATACAGAGAGATACATAGGTTAAGTGTCACTTACATTTGATTTCCTTCTTTCTTTGAATTTTTTTTCTAACACTCCTTTAATTTGCATAAAGCCACCCCATAATCTATTTAAATAGGGTTTAATAACGTAACACGATTAAAATAGCGGATAGTTCAGAATCAAAATAACAAACATTTTCATTCCAGTTACGTTCAAAAATAGTTTTATAAATGTTTACTCCCATAAATTTATCAAAATATGTAGGTAAAAAAATAATAAATAAATAAATGAAAATGGAAGAAGCAGATGTAAAGAAAAGATAGCGAAGTTCTCAAACTGGGATAGTGAATATGTAGTCAAAAACATATAAAGAAATATTGATTGGTTAGCTTGAAAAGTTTTAAAACTCCCGTTAAAATTTTTAGTCGTCATTTATTTATTTTTATTTGAATTAACGTTCTTGTGGATATTCTTTTGTCATTTAACAGATTTCGTGTTACTGCAGCTCAAACGTTCTGAAAAAAATTCAACATGTAAAGATTTGGCAAAAAAATATTTTGAAAATAATAGTAAAATGATATCTAGTTTTCATTAAAAAAAATAATAATAAAAATGATGAAACATTTACAATAATTATAAGCATTTTTTTTTATTTTTTCGGGGGAAGAGGGGGGGGGGTGCCAGTGAATTTTGTGAACTTTCCAACAAACAACACGTTATAGTTGGGCTATAGAGAAAGTAAAATTTTGAAAAAGCATTTTTTTTTATCTTTTTTTTTCGTAAAAAAAAAGATTTCGTGTAATTTTTCCTGCACAAAATAATGTATTCATTAATTTGCAGTGTTCACATTCAAATGTTTTATTTTCTTTAAATATATTTTCTATGTTCCGTATCCCACATGAAAACACTAAATTTGATAATGCAAACTGTAAGATAATTTAATTCTCTGGGCCCTAAAGTATTATATGCTACTTCTTTTATTAAAACTAGACAGAAATATATCCATAACATCAAATAGTGAAAAAGCGTCCGTTAAAATTTTTAAAATATCTTAATTTAATGCATGTATGTAAGTAAATGCGCTTACAACTTATTAAAAGAGAAAGGAAAACTACTTATTTACATAACAACCTACCAAAAAAAAAAAAAAAAAAAAAACTCGATAATCGAAAAACACACATTTCCAGAAACACACACACACATATTTTTGTCAAAAAATTAATTTAGCAAAGAATGAAAATCACAGCCGACTTACAACCAACTGCCGAATGATAAATGCATTAATTTGGATAATTTTTGGTGTTTTGAAATGAAGTCTACTGGCAATTAGAAAACATAAAAGGTTTTCTTAATAGTAAGTATATTAAGAAAACTTTTATGCATATTTCTAAGTCTTAGAAACATATGCATATTTCTAAGAAGGAAAAATTATATAAACTGCATATATTTTTTAGTATTTTTAGTTCTTTTTAGGCTTTGTAAGAAAATATATCTGTTTAATAACATTTTAATTGGTAAAACAATCAATTTTTTTGGACACCTACGGGAAAACTTTTTTTTTTCTCCTAGGCTTCAAATATACCGGGAACTACATCTCCAGACAGTCCTGTCATATCCCATTCTCTTCATCGGACAAATGCTTAGTTAAAACAGTTTAAGGAAACCAACACTTTTTCCTTGACCCACCAAGTCACGACAATTTCTGCCCATTTTTGTTAAAATTTTGAAAGAATTAGGCGTGTGGTATTTTCAGTTTTCATGGTTATTCGAAAATTCAAATTACTTTTAGAACAAATAAGCATATTATACCAGGAATCGCAACGCTATTTTTTTGAAAATAACTTGAATTCAATTTAGATTTGAAATATAAATGCGCATTACGGGTTTTAATAACAAGTTTCTAGTTTTTGAAGTTTTGTTGTTAAGAGAACCTTGAAACAACAATATGCAGTGAAATAACTTTTCTGCCTCAAGAGCAAAAGGCAGAAAGCCATTGTGAGGAAATTAAAGACATCTACTTAGCTTTAACAAATGCTTTTTAAGAGTTCAAATCAATATGTGCACGAGAGATGAAAGTGGCAGAACATGAGGGATAATTCCAAATGTTGTTGAACTTCACACGGATGGATTCCCGAAACGTCCTTCAAAAACTCAGCTGGAGACTTCAAACATAAAAGAAAAATCTAGCGTCATTAACTTTTCTGAGCGTAAACACATGTGCTGGCTGTAAATGGCCGTGGGTGGCTTATTCAAATCATCATTTCAAGATTTCTTATTTAGAAAGTACGCGTTGAGTGAAACTGGCGAAAGAGATGATGACGAGATAAATTAGCTTTTATACTTATGCATGCTCGTTACCGGGTGCGCGGTGAGAAGAGGGAGTGCCCCCTCCCCCTAACCCTCGACTTTAAGTCGTATTGCCAATTTTAGTATCTTAATATATCTAAACATATGCGGCAATAAGGAGCAAAGGAATGCAAGTGGACATTTTCAAGTTTTGTGTAAAGCACGTTCAAAGCTCTTGTCCTAAGTAGATTTTCATAGAATGTTTTTCTAAATCATGGTGTATAGCAGTATCTACCAGGGATACTAGTATATGTATGATACCAAAACAGAGGAGAGGTTCACCATTGGGTACTGGTTATCTCCAAATTTTTAATTTTCGCACATACATCTCTTTGCTTCTCACTGCCTCATATGAGGACTGCACGTTCTCATAAGCCTGAATGTAGTAATAAATACATTTTTTAATTTAGACAAGACGGATAGTCATTTATTGCATACCGTAAAAATGTTTAGCTTCGAGAAGAAATCCCCCCCCCCAAAAAAAAAGAGAAAAAGGAAAATAAAGACAGAAAAACACAAGAAGAAATCCCCCCCCCAAAAAAAAAAGAAAAAAAGGAAAATAAAGACAGAAAAACACACACACATTCAGAAAGAAAAAACAGGAGAGATAAAAGTAAAACTCTCACAAAAAAAAACTTTTTCGTGCTCAACGTCGGAAATTCTCATTCCCGAGGGCAACTTAAATTTAAAAAAATCTCATTAAACATTAGATTATTCGGGATTGTCTGAAATTTATTACAAAAGAGTTTAATATATCCCATGTTCACTTAAAGGGAGCTCAACTATTTGTCTCCAAGATTTGTTTTGTATGACTAAATAAAAGGAAAAACTCTCGGAAACAACGGCGGTCTGAAAACACTGCTTACAGGTCAGTACTAACAGATTGTTTTTTTCACATTGGAGCAGGTAACGCTTTCATTTTTGCAACTGCTCTTACTTACAGTTTTGAATCTGAGTCAACAAGAAGTACCATGTGTTATGTCCAGAGCGCACAGACGCCTTAGCAAATGAAGATACCAAATACTTCAATGAAGTAGAAGTTATTAACTATTCATTTATGCACAAATTAACTCATCGAAAAATTAAATGCAATCACAACGCCAAAGCATATTGAACATAGGGTTTTTAATCTCGAAATCCCGATCCCGCGAGATCTCGCTGGATATTCAGCGGGATTGATCCCGCGGGATTTTATTTTCAATCCCACGGGATTCCCAATCCCGCAAATTTTTTCCATGCAAGCGTTTTAAAGCTTTTTCCGCTCATAAAACGACTATTTTCACAAGCATCATCTGAAGTTTGAATCGCCTTCCTCGTATATCTGCAAGAAGAGCAAGATCAACTTTGTGTCTCATATGATCAACGGCGGATTTACAATTAAAAAAACACAATAAAAATATAGTATATTTTCCTGAAAATGAATTGGTAATGGTATTCTCATTCGAGGTTCCAGTTTTCATCCGCTCAAAGAGTGAGAAAATACTTAAAATTTATAAGGATTTTCGAAAACCATCACTACAATTTAAAATCTAATAAATTTAAACTTCAGAAAAAAAGAGAGAAAGTGCATTACAGATTCCAAGACCCGCTGGAGTAGCCTGAATGCAACGTTGGAGCACTTCTGTCAGCTTAAGGAAAGCACTGAAAACCTTTAACTTACAAAAAGTGCACTCCAAAGAAGAAAGCAATGCAAAACCTGACATATATTCGGCACGACTTTGAAAGGGGTGACAGAAACTTGTATGAAACACAGGAAGACTCGAATGATGACAGTGCAGTACGTTAAGCTGCTCACGCAACGTTAATGAAGCAACAAATATATTTATTATCAATATACTAAGATAAAATTGGAAACAGCAAAGCACATATCCAATGGACATCGTTTTTGTCCGAAATCTGCAGTTAAGTGAAAACCAAGCATAAGAAAAGAAACATCTAGTTCAGAAGGTGATGAAGTTAATGGGTATCTTTTGCTAAATGTCCACAATTATTTAGTTTCAGTAAAACCAACTGCAGTGGAGCCAAAGCACGTCTTCTTATCAAGCGCATTTTTTTTTGCGCAAAAATTCTTTCCCATCCCATTCGAGTGGCACACTCTTGCTTACCAAATGATAATTGCTAATTAGGATCTGACTTTGTAGTGCTTTTCAATGGGTGAACGGAATTCAAGAAGACTACTAATTTAAGGTTTAAAAGCAGTCTTTTCTAAAAAGCACAACTTTTTCTATTTGACATAAAAATTTAATTTTTAGAAGAATTAAGTCAATCCCGGGGGATTCCGGGATCACGCGGGATTGACTCCTTACAATCCCGAAATCCCGCGGGATTGAATGCAGTGCGGGATTGGAAACCTAATTGAATACTCTTGACTATATAATGTTTTTTATCAAGTAAATCCGTAAAAAATGCTACATATTTTATAATTGGTAATTTTGTTTTCAAAAAATATGCACTCTTTAGTGCCCTCGCAATACTTTCTCTTTTCTAATTTTTTGCAATTATAATTTATTTTACACAGGTATACAGCGAAAATTGTATTTTAGTTCAATAAACTTGTGACTTATGTTTTGTAGAGGTGCCTAGCTCCTCAAAAGCTGTGGTTCACCTCCCGTGTACTACAAAGACACCGAAAGAATATGATCCCAGTCCAAAGGGGGAAAAAATTCCTAAAAACACCCCTAAAAATTTCAGTGGCTTAAATCGCGCCATGCCTCCCCATCCCTTGGAAACTTTATGTTCTCTTTCATTTTTACACAAGTGTAACAAAATAATTATAAGGGTCAAATAAAATTTTATACATAGTTGCTTGTTCTCGCTCCATTCGGCATAATTGTCAGCAAATGGCGCAGAGCTGTATTTATCATTAGACGTAATACACAGGGACGGCCGTGGGAGGTGACTGTGACCTCCCAAAAATGTTCTTATTTAGCGAATTTCATCAAGACGATTCGGCGAAATTCTGAGTTCTATTCGGCAAAATTATCATAACTCTGCGAAATTTGAAGTTCTACTCGGCAAATTGAGAATTTCCACCTGCCCAAAAATTTAAGTTGGGGGCACCACCGGTAATACAAATATCAAAAACGTACCTTATAAAGTTATCCAAAAATCTCTACATTTGACATCCAAGTTTGAGGTCCGGATGAAGTAAAAAAACTCCGTTTTCTATTCTGAAACTGCACTGGAAAATGGAAGATATCACAAAAGCCGCATTATGCAATTGGTGCTGCACAGGAAGAAACCACACTCTGACAGAGAACGAAAAAAGTCTCCGCAACGCCGGTTGGCAGGTGGTAACCTGCAATGAAACAAAGAAGGAAACACATTAGGATGTAGACACGTGTTGAGACTATACGTCACAAAACCTCGCCTTAATGAGTAACACACGGTAAAAAGTCAGTTTTTACGGTATTTCTTATTGTAGTTCTTTTGAGACGTTTTGGTATTGTGGAGCTGTCATACGTATTAGATCTGGGCTATAGTTGTAAAAATCACGAGAAAGCGGTTAATCCATTGCTTTGTCTACAGATGGGAAAATGAATAGAAAGACATCTAAACAAAAACGGGAATGTGTAGTTTGATAAACTATATTTGGTCATTGTTTTTCCTAAACAGTTTGCATTTTAAGGAAAATCGTTGTTTCAAACTTTTTATTTCATTTGAAAAGAAAGTTTTCAAGAATTAATACTAAAAGGTCAGTCATTTAGGGAGATAGATCAGATGGGAAAATTGAACTATAACTTTAAGAATTTAATTTAGGGTTTTTTTTTTTTTTAATAGCTGAAAGATCTGCGAATTCTTGCTAACCTAAAAAAAATAAAATAAAATATATAAAAAAATAAAAAATAAAACTGTATTTCGTAAATAAAATTTCTAAATTATTGAAACATTTTTCGATATTAATTGCACTTAGTATTATAACTTTCGTCTCCATGAAAAATTCGAAATGACTTACCAGAGCAAATTATGCAAAAATATTTAAAGTAAAAAAAATAATAATAATAAAATGCATTGTTTTATATTAGATTGTTAAGGATTTAGTCGCCACAAAAGCTACCCTAAGTTTCGAGAGTTTTTTTTTTGTTTTTGTTTTTGTTTTGCTTTAAGTTGTAATATGAATGCGGGATAGAGTCTAGTAAAAAACTTCACCAAGACTAGATAGGTAAAATTTCACAACAGGCTCACGCAATCATTCGTACGGTACAAATAGTCTGTTAATGCATATGTATTCTAAAACTTCCATGTCACGAAATGTTCGAAAGTTGAACCTTCACACCCTTGAGTACAATGAAAAATTTATGAAAAACTCGCATACATTCATGAAGAAAAGAAATATGCAACAACATATGGATCAAAATCACAATTGCTTATTTTTTCTTCGTAAATAGTTCTGAGAAAATTTTAACAAAGAACTCAAGATTATGAAAATTCAAACTCAGCCTTTTTCCCCGAATAAAAGAAAATTAAAAATGCATTGATTTAAATTTGAAAGTAATTCCAAGATCAACTATTGATAACGAAGTTATGCTGCAAACCAAAATATTTACAGAAGCCTGAATATTTCACTTAAACACACGTATTGAAGGTTCAGTTTAATTCAAGAATTCGTTTTCTTTGAAATGAATTCCCCCCCCCCAAACGAAAATTATTATTTTTATTTTTATACAAATACATTAATTTTATTTTAACTTCAATGGTAGAAAAACTAGGAAAACAGCAGTGTTACTATTTTTTAGTTCTAATTTGTTTTTAAAGTACTTAACCATGTGAAGCATATTGAATTCGTTACTTCGAAAATTGCTATTAAGAGGTACAAAAGAGCAGATTGCTATTGGCAACTATACTGAAAACTGCAAATAACTAAGCTACAAGCTATAAGGATGTTAAACTCGATGAAATACATTACAGAATAATTTATTTCAATTCGTTACTTCGAAAATTGCTATTAAGAGGTACAAAAGAGCAGATTGCTATTGGCAACTATACTGAAAACTGCAAATAACTAAGCTACAAGCTATAAGGATGTTAAACTAGATGAAATACATTACAGAATAATTTATTTCAATTCGTTACTTCGAAAATTTCTATTAAGAGGTACAAAAAAGCAGCTTGCTATTGGCAACTATACTGAAAACTGCAAATAACTAAGCTACAAGCTATAAGGATGTTAAACTAGATGAAATACATTACAGAATAATTTATTTCAATTCGTTACTTCGAAAATTTCTATTAAGAGGTACAAAAAAGCAGATTGCTATTGGCAACTATACTGAAAACTGCAAATAACTAAGCTACAAGCTATAAGGATGTTAAACTAGATGAAATACATTACAGAACAATTTATTTCAATTCGTTACTTCGAAAATTTCTATTAAGAGGTACAAAAAAGCAGCTTGCTATTGGCAACTATACTGAAAACTGCAAATAACTAAGCTACAAGCTATAAGGATGTTAAACTAGATGAAATACATTACAGAATAATTTATTTCAATTCGTTACTTCGAAAATTTCTATTAAGAGGTACAAAAAAGCAGATTGCTATTGGCAACTATACTGAAAACTGCAAATAACTAAGCTACAAGCTATAAGGATGTTAAACTAGATGAAATACATTACAGAACAATTTATTTCAATTCGTTACTTCGAAAATTGCTATTAAGAGGTACAAAAAAGCAGATTGCTATTGGCAACTATACTGAAAACTGCAAATAACTAAGCTACAAGCTATAAGGATGTTAAACTAGATGAAATACATTACAGAACAATTTATTTCAATTCGTTACTTCGAAAATTGCTATTAAGAGGTACAAAAAAGCAGCTTGCTATTGGCAACTATACTGAAAACTGCAAATAACTAAGCTACAAGCTATAAGGATGTTAAACTAGATGAAATACATTACAGAATAATTTATTTCAATTCGTTACTTCGAAAATTTCTATTAAGAGGTACAAAAAAGCAGATTGCTATTGGCAACTATACTGAAAACTGCAAATAACTAAGCTACAAGCTATAAGGATGTTAAACTAGATGAAATACATTACAGAACAATTTATTTCAATTCGTTACTTCAAAACTGCTATAATGAGGTACAAAAAAGCAGCTTGCGATTGAATTGGTAACTGCATTGAAAACTGCAAATAACCTAGCTACTACTCATTAAAAAACAATACACGAAGCTAAACTACAGAGGTGTGAAATTTATTAGACTCAAGGAGCCAAAAACCGGTAAATCGAAGATTCCGGCTTAAAAATAACCTCTAGGTCATTTCTAAAAGCCTAATTATGTTTTTTTTTTGGAATAGTCAGAGTACTATACGTTATTTCCTTGGTAAATTTCATGTTTTACTTGCATTTCTCATCCCTGGAAACACTGATTCTTATGTGGTAATACACCCGCCGTTATGCTCTCTTGTCTCCAAAAGTGCTTTTGCAGCTGTAGGTGGCGTGAAGTTTTTTTTTTTTTTTTTTTGTGTGTGTGTTTTTGAACTAGAACTACAAAAATAACAAGTTTGTAACTCATTTAGTGTCACATACTGGTTTCATTGAACAGTTTTAGCGTCAGTTTTTACGTTTTTCCCTTCGAACATCGATTTTGGTGAGTTTTATGAAATGGATAAGCTGTCTGACCTTCCATCACGTAAGAAAGCATGGGTTATGTAACATGCTAGACCAAAATATCTTTTCACACAGAGATATGTCAGAAAAACTTAATATTTCCCAAATACTCTTTCAGCAGAATCAATGTTTCTGTTGAAGAACCATTAACATGACTCTTATTGCGATAGAAATATTTATGCTCATTTCATTTGCTTTTTTAAAAATAAACTTTAAAATTTTCTTTTTTGATAGCGCGATATGAACTTACTCGACTTTCTTAAAACGTTAGCTACTAATTAGTCCTCAATTTCTGGTACTCTGTGCTCATGCCTAAAGTTAAAAGATTAGCGGTCACCACTCATCACAAGGAGACTAAGAAAACAAAGTGGCGACTAAAAATGTTAACATTATTCACCATCCGGTCGCCACCTTCTCGAACCCCACCTGTACTATCAATCAACTATAATGCCAATAATTCGTTAATTTAACCGTTAGATTAACTGGTAATTTTTGTTTTTTAGTAGCAATTTAAAAGTTAATTTGTTTAGTGTACTTTTTTGGTTTGGCAACTAAAAAAAGGAGTGGCATCAATCAATTTTAATGCCAATAATAAGTTAACTTAATCGTTAGATTAACTGAATTTTTATGTTTTAGTAGCAGTTTGAAAGCTAATTTGTTGTTCAGTTATTTTTTGGTTTGACGACTAAAAAAAGGAGGGGGCATATCAATCAACTTTGTTGTCAAAAATTAGTTAATTTAACTGTTAGATTAACTGGTAAATTTTATGTTTTATTAGCAATTTAAAAGCTAGTTTCTTGCTTAGTGTACGTTTTTCGTTTGGCCACTAAGAAAAGAGTGCCACCCATCAAATTAAATGGCAATAGTTTGTTGAACCGTTAGATTAACTCCTATTTTTTATGTTTCAGTGGTAATTATAATGTTAATTTGTTGTTTAGTTACTTTTTTTGGTTTGAAGACTAAAAAAAGGGAGTGGTGACTAGTGACTCACCACTGTCGATCAGAAAAAAATCTAAATCTCGCTCTTTACCCGTGTCCAAATGCCCTAATCTAGCCCTGTACAACCAAATACAATTGCTCAGCAGAAAGGCGTTAAAATAGAACTAGAAGTGAAAAAGCTTAAAGGAAAAAACCGAAGGAAATGAGAGGCCCACATGACTATGTGTCACGACCTTTTTTTCCCACCTAAAGAAGGAGTTTCTAGATGCATTATATATTGTGCACTGTTTTTCAACCTCGAAAAATAAACTCGGGTTCATTTTCCCTGCTAATCAAATACATCATTCTAGAAATATGTTTCTTTGAACAAATCACATGAACATGAATCACAGTAAAAACTCTTTCAACTCACTTGGAGTAGTTTAATGAGTACCTTTCAAAAAAATCTTTTGTGTTTGTTTTATTAAAGTTTTATTTAAAAAAAAAATCCCCGCTAGGGTGTGCAATCACGTACACACACACACTTTCACCTTTAAAATTAAACGAACACATCTTTTAATCGGCACCAAATTTGCTCATGGTAGCACTGTAACACTTTTTTTAAAAATAATCGTTACATTTATTAGAAAATCTTCTTTAAAAGAGATTTACTACAAAGCATTTAATAAAACTAGTGAATAATAATGAAATAAATCATAAAAAGTAAGTAATGAAATATAAACAAATGAACACTAAAAATTTTTTTAAAAAAGGGAAAAAAAATTATCAGCTCATATTAAGATTCCGAATATTTTTGAATCCTTTTAAACAATTTCAATAATAAAATATTAATGATTAAGAAGACAGTAGAAAATAATACTTTTATGAAAGAAAGTTTATGTAATTATTAGCATTAATTAACATTTCAGATAAATGCAAGTAAACTAACATTACATTGTTTGAAATAAAAGAAAGATATCACGATTAAGTATTAGTACCAGCCTGTCTTAAAAAATTATTCAGTTATACTAAGAAATTTAGAAACAGCAATTGTGTTTAACAGACTCAAATATTAAAATACACAATGTTAAAAACGTAAATGAAAAGTTGTAAATGCATTACTAAATCATGTCAAATTAATAGTAATTGGTAACTTTGAGTAGTTGCTCATAAATATGGAAATAAATATTTCGAAGACTAAAGAGGGAATAGATGCGTTTTTTGTAATATTTAAAAAAATGTAAGTTAAAACGTAAAAACGTAAATTTAAAAAAATGCATGCATATGAATTAGGTAGAGGATAATATAAGTGATAATTATCGTAATTGCACTGATTATTTCCAAGAACAATAAAAACAAGTATATTCATTAATAAACATGAGTTTAAAAAAATATTTTCACCAATAGAAATGCACAATGCTGAATCCTTAAGGGGGTCAGGGACACAAAAATCGTTAAATTTTGCTTTTTTTTTTATTATTAAAGAAGAAATTCGTTTTTTTTTTCCTGCTTAAAAGGACGTTTGTATCTTGTTTCTATCTTAACTAGAACGAAAGATATAATTATTTTTGTTGCATGCATATAACTAATATTATATTAAATTAATTTTAAAACTTTAAATACGTTTTTCTCCATGATGCAATTTTTTCCGACTTTTTTGCATTCAAACTCTTTATAAGTCAAGAACCGATGAAGATAAAAAGTAATGAAATTTGGAGCAGCTTTTTTTTCAAATAGTTTACTTTTGCTTTTATTCGGCAAATTTGGGGGGGGGGGAGAGGACCGTTTACTGCAAAAAAAAAAAAAAAAATCGAAAGTTTTCTTCAAATATTTTTCATTTTTTTTATTGAATTAATATTTTTTAAATCGCCGAGTAAAATTTAAAGTTTAGATATTAGTGCAGAAAATGTTGAAAAAAATTTGAAAATTGACCAAGAATATTTTGAGTTTTAGCAATTTAAAGCAACCCATTCAAAAAAATTTAAATATTTTTTTAAAAAAATATTTATGTTATGATTTTCTTTATTAAATAGATGGTGAATCAGTAAAAAAAAAAAAAAATCGAAACTTTAAACTGCGTAAGGAAATGTTTTTAATGGGAAAAATGTCAGTTCAAAGTGCTTCAAACGTGCAGGACGTTTCCTCCTGCACGTTTGAGTCCATTGGGAAACCTGGAAACCTATTTTTCCAAATATAAACCTTGAAGTGGCCACTACTTACGCACTGGCCACTACTGGTGTGTTTTCCTCAGGCATTTGAAATCAAATTCAAAACGAAAGGATTTTTAAAACTGAAACACTACATTTTCACCAAATAAGTAATAAATGAATAAAATAAAATATAGAAAAACAAGTAAAATATAAATGAAAAATAAAATTAAAAAAAAAAAGAAAAAGAAAAAAATAAAATAAAAGTTGAACGAAGCGTAATTTTATTTTAATAAAATAATGATAATTTAGACGACGAGCATCAATTAATGAATAAAAGTTTTTTTAGCCAATGTGTAAGGTCCTTTTTTGTCTGTTATCCGTAGGGGAAAAAAAAAAAAACAAATGAACATGACTCGATTCACGCCTTAATAAACCAAAATAGCCGACAACGGAAAAGTAAAAACAGAAACTGATGAAAGTATGCACATGATCATGCCTCATACCTTTTGTTTCGACGCAAGATAACCTCGACTAAATATAGAATAAGTAAACGTGCTCACGTTACCCCATCTAAGAACAAACTGGTTTTGTAGATAACTGCTGCTTATTTTTTCTCCTCCTCCTCAAGGCGATTTATCACAAGATGTGAAATGCAGTGTGTCAGTGGGTGTATTGACGAAGAGGGACATAGCTTGTTTACTTTTAGTTTACCTGACTTGAGCAGCCCTTGCATAGAAATCGCCCCTCCGCGTTGATGTGTGCGTGAAACCGGATTCTGGCAAGGGGGAGCTGAGGATGCTCAAGAATTTATTATGTACCGGAATGGAATTTCACTTATTTTCATTTTTCTTTTTTTCTCTTGAGAGCTTTGACTTTATCTGGAAGAGAAAGTCTCATAGCATGGCACGCAACACAGTCACTGCCCTCATAGGGAAATAAGATAAGCATCAAGGTTAACTAATTAAATTAGTCTAATTTCATCAGTAATCTTAATTTGAAAGAGCAGAACTCAGAATAAACGAAAATAATTGAAATGGATGATTATCAAAAACTTACAACTTCTTTCAACAAAGCCATTCTATTTAGCATAGAAACCTAGTATTATTTTTCACTTCACAAGTGTTTGTCTGCAAGTGCAAATAAATAATTAAAAAAAAAAAAATCGTATAACTGCTGAAAAATGGCACAAAGTGTCCATGTTTGAATTTTTTGAAGAATAGTTACGCCAACGTGCTACAGCAACCGAAAAAAAGTAAAAGCGGAGTTTTGGGCCGGAAAAGTGGCAAAAAAAAGGGGAAGGGGGCAAAGTTTGGCAAAAATGAAAGAAAAGAAAGTTACGCTCCTCTTATTTACAGCTCAAACTTTTACTCTTTATGGTCCGTACTGAGCACTTTAATCAAGTCTTGTAAATATTTTTAAATTATGGAACATTTATTGTATAGTCATGTAATAAATGAATAATTTAACCATGAACTAAAAATCCAAGGTCGCGGTTTTCTTTTAATGAGATAAGGATTTTAAAGATTTCAATCAGTGTACGAAATTATTGTTTCACAATTTTTTCAACAATGCATATTAAAATTGCTTTGAGGATGTTTCTCAAGAAAGTTTCGTCTTTCTTCATCAGAAAAGTTAAGGCTATGGTAGATCTTTAGTTGATGGCAAACAGTCTTGTTGTGAACAACATTGAAAATAGGAAGAAACTAAGCGAAGCTTATTTTATTTACATATCTCCAAACGCTATTGGCTAATTAATTACGTAATCGTTTGAGGAAACAATAACTGCACAACAACTTTTCATTCTCTGCGTATACGTGTATGGGAAAGGGAAGAATTAGATAAACAAAACTGATTTTAAGGGAAAGGAGACAAGAAGGACAATGCAAGACATAAGGTTAAAATGCAAGATAAATCATTGCGGAAAGTGAATCATCAATGTCAATAAGTTACACTTTTGTAGTGCTGTAGTTGGTAAAATATATTTGGGGGAACACACCTCTTTATAGAATAGATGTCATGGTCGACTAATTTTCCAATAGGTTAAGCCAGAAAAGGTCAGTTTAGATTACTTAACCAGCTTTAATTTGGAAAAGCAAACATGTATTTTTAAAAAGTGGTTTGAGATGAATTTGCATTAAATTTTCATTATTTTTGCAACAGCAAACTTGGAACGGCGCTCCCCAAGCTTTTAGAAACAGCACTGCCACAAAATGCAAACAGTATTTTGCCACAGTATACAAAAGTATTGTTTCACATTTTTTTTAAGCATTGAGTGGTAAAATAAATGCTTTGAGATGTTCTTAGAGAAAGCTTTGGCTTCAACAGAAAAGTTGAAATTACGGTACAAAGCCTCATAGCTGTCTTTTAAAGATAATCTTATGTATTCTTAACGGTTCTTCTGAGGTGCATTGATTTGGTCATTTAAAAAAAAAAAAAAAAAAACAATTAATTGCAAGTTATTTTGTATTTTACTTCCTCTCTCCGAATTCCCTCTTTTATTCTCGACTTCTGGAGTTTTTTTTAGTGAGTATTCTGCCTCAATTACTCAAATAATAGGGTTTCATGGTGTCCAAAAAATACTGCACTACGACGCGACTACGCTTGTTTCCCTGTAAATCGTGGCGACTCTGGATCTATGTTAAGTCTTTGAGGCACGACGGTTTCATTTGAGGCAGCTTAAAAGACTAGGTAACCTCACACCTAGCCACTATGCCTCAAATTGTAAATTACTTTATTCCTAGGCATCACTAAAAACTAATAACTACTACAGTAACACAGATTAGGCATCATTAAAAATGGTACTTGACAACAAATGGATATGTATGATAAAACAGAAATGATTAGAAATTGTATTGCTCAAACGCATTTCAATGCGATGAATAAATGCAATTAAATTAATAGCAGCAATGGAATAATTGCTTTTATTTTTATCCCCTTTATTGTATCGTTCACACAAGTAATTATTTTACTTTAAAAAATCTCGTTTCAACTAGCGGTTTTTAAAAAAACTCATCTTCGATTTTTGTGAAAATTCATATAATCAGTAGAGATAATCAGGATATCTTCATAGTAATTTACGCCCTGAAAGCGGAAGTGATTTTACAGATACCGTAGTTCGTTTCTTAACATCGCACATTTCAATAAAAATACTAGCCGCCAAGGCGGCTAGATTAGCCTACGGCGACTCGTGTAATCCGACTGAGTAATTTTTGCTATTTTTAAACAATAAAGTTTTGTTACGAACCGTTGCAACCTTTCAAACATTAATTGAGGATACTGATGTTCGAACGCAATATCTATTTATTTAATATTAAGCATATTTTGATGTTAAATGTGTAACAATTTGTCAAGTGCATGTGGCAAAAAATAAAACGTGGTAAAGCAATATAGTTTATTAAATAAGTTTTCTTCTTAATTTATTAATTCCTTTACATATCTATTGATTTATTCCTTCTTTGATTGATTTCAAACACATTCATTCATTTATTTCCACTAAGGTTTTTCCTACATTAATTCAATTATTCATTAAATAATTCCTTTAATTCCTGAATTACATTAATTATTTCACTTTGCCCCATATTCCCTTGTATTAGTGGTTCTCAACAAATCAACTATAAAATTACAGATTTATCTACTTCACCAGGCTTTACAAGATCTACCTAGTTGATGAAAATTAATGTTCAACTTTGCTTAATACATATCAACAACTGGAAAATTAATAAAATGAAGGATAAGAAAAGATCCTGATCTGAATACTTAAGATTCTATTCACGCACTGATGCACTTCGTAGAATATCGCCATGTTTAGAACAATGAGCATTTATCTTTGAAAGATATGGCAACCAGGAAAGGTGTTAAGATCGCGAACTCTACATAATTATGTTCAACAGAAATAAGTTTTTCAGTTGCTGATATCGTGTCAAATTGACCAATTAACAAGCGCTGTTTTTTGTTTCAAGACGATTATGCACTTTATTTGGAAAATTATATGACATGAACTAAAAATAACTGTGTATTCATGGTCAACACCAGCAGCCCTTCCCCCTGAAAACATCGGTTATATTCCCATGTAATAAGAGACACACACACAAAAAAGGGGGGGGGGGGAGAAAAGAAAAAAAGAAAATGACTTGTTGAGACAGAGAAATAACAGGAGGTTTGGGAGGAAAAATGTTTTGTACGGTACGAAATTTGTTTAATATTACGATTGTTAACATTAATAACATAAGTGAAGGCAGTGTTGTCAAAAAAAGCGTAGTAAGGGGCTTCTCCAAGAAGAAAAAAAAGTTATTAGGTTATTATCGTAACACTTACTTGAAAGTTCTTTTTGTTTGTTACTGAACATTAAAGTTTGTCTTTCTCGTTGAATTCCACCGAATTGTGTGAGTAATTCATCGTTTTTAATTTTCTGAATAATTTTTTTTTTATTGAGTCAAGCGTTGAGAGTAGAACTTGTAGTGAAATGTTATTTTTGATTTTTGGAAGTAAATATTTAGCTTCAAATAAAAGTGGAAATTTACCACATTGTCCCGCAAATGAGCAAAATGATAATTAAAATATTTTTTTACTGAAATACATCCCATTTAATTTTCAAAGATATCCTTCTTCACGTGAACAAGTAAATGAGTGAATAACTAACAAATGAACCTAAATTACCTGAAATAATCAAATAAAGAAATCCATTTATTAATTATTAAATAAAGTAGTGAAGGAGGAATAACTATGTATGACTAAATGAGAATGAACATTAAGACAGAAATCAATGAACATAATTTAATTAATAAACTGATGAATAAATAAACTTAAATTATTTCACTTAGCTCCGTCATGTACATGAGTAATTGTACTACGCGTTTAAAATCAAAATGCCTAATATTAAATATAGAAATTCTACATTGAACATCAGCCGGCCTCAATTAATATTTGAAATGTTAGTAACAAAAACTATCTTATTAAAAAATTATTTAAAAAAAAAAAAGAAACACAAAATGTTACTATATTAAATAGGGTCTGGTGGGGGAAAGTGGTCAATGGGGTAAAGTGGTCATACGTCAAATAAATGGCTATAGCTTGGAAATAAACGTTCGAATGAATGTGAAACTTTTATTTTAGAGTAAAGCAGTTAGAAACTACATTTTGAGTACAAAATTTTACAACTGGCAAAATTTTATTTGGTAAAAAAAAAAAAAACATTTTGCGTGAACTTGAAAAATTTTAAAATCTAAACACCTATTTTAACATCCTTGGGAAATTTTGTTTGTTAGAATTAGGAACAGATTGACTGTACAGGAAGCTTCCTACATTTCTCAAGAACTCTTACTCATTAGCAGTTAGCTGAATCTATTTTAGATAATTTTTTAGAACAATTTAAGTAAGATGGGGTAAAGTGGTCATAATATTAGGCTTAACGAATATTGTTCTTCTAGTGTCACTTAAGCTTTAGGTATAAGGCAGATACAAATTAAATATTAATTTTACTCAATATGTATTGTTTTTACAGTAAACGGGGTTAAATAAACGAGTATATGCGTATATATACGCATATATATTCGTGTAGACATGTACATAGACGTATTCACATAAATGCGCCAATAAATACATATATGGGTATCTGCAAGTATTTTTTATCCATACAGCTATACATTCTACTATACACGTATATGCTCGCTTATACTCGTATGTATAAGAACACTTATATGCTCAGCTAGACACGTATATACGCGTACGTACTCGAGTAGACACTTACATACAAGCATATGATGTAAAAGTATACAGGGTGAGTTTACATTCTTGAGTAAATTAATAAAAGGTGTTAGAGAAGAGGAGAAGAAGGAAGAGTTAATAAGGAACATATGGTCACAAACACAATGCTGACGCGCTACATGCACGCAAAGTGAGAAATTGATGGATGCAAAAAAAGTCACAAATTTTTATATATATATATATATATATATATATATATATATATATATATATATATATATATATATATATATATATATATATATATATATATATATATATATATATATATTACACAAATAGAATTTTACACAGCATTTTAGGACTTAAGAAAGTTTTAAAGCGATTGATGAAATTTACGGCCTTTAGCCGTAATACATGCGTCGCATTCATAGATCCCTCTCTGTTACCATGTACCTTAATCTTAAGAGGTAAAAATTTTCTGACTGGAATCAACAATGTGTCCAATAACATAGTTAAAAGTTTTTGGAATAGGTTGAGCGGCAAACAAAGTAAAATTAAAATAAGAAATAACAGCGTCAAAAAGCACAAATTGCAGATTACTGCAGACACGTGTTTCGGCGTTATAAGGAACGCCAATTTTAATGCAAACGAAATGAGTTTATGGATGTAAAGACAAAAGCTCAGAGCCAGATAAACAAAAAGCTTAAAAGATAAAAATAGCGGAATAACCAAACACCAATGAGAAAATTTTAAACCAATAAAGAATCAATATGAATGCAAACAAAGGGCTCTCTCTGCAGTAAACTGCAGTTTGTGCTTTTTGATGTTGTTATTTCTTACTTTACTTTTCAGCACAAAGGTATTTATATATTTATCAAAGTAAAATTATTTTGCCATTTCACTTGGTCCTGGGCCATTACATGCGACGAAACGGGACATTTGAAATAGGTTTGTAGGAAGATTTTGTTCTATCACAAGCTAGAAATTTTATTTTTGATAGCAACAGTAAAGATTCGTTATAAAAAATATGTAGAACATTTAAAAATAAATATTTTGGAGAAAATAATTGAATGATATGAAATAAAATGCCTGCGGTGGAACAGGACTCATTTGCATATTCTCCAATTATTTTATTTAAAAATTATTAATTCAAAATATTTTACTTAAAAATTATTAATTTAAAATTATTCTATATGAAAATGATTCATTGAAAATTATTTTATTTAAAAAGTATTTAATTTGAAAAACTATTTTATTTGAAAATTATTAATTGAAAATTATTTTATTATAGTTTCTTCATTAAAGTATCCAGCCGATTTTACATTAATAAAAGTAGAAAAAAAAAGCAATAACTTGTAGCGCAGTAATCGACTTTTTACTGATTTTATAAATGAATCAATTTTCAGAATGCTGTTTTTTTTTATCGTCCTCATCATGTACGTCTCTTTCCCAATTTTCAATTGATACCTAAAGCTTTCATTCAATACCAGCTATAATTCAATTTCCGTTTACAACATTTCGTTTTTTTTACACTAGACATGATGCGACGTAAAGAAGTATAATTTGAAAGCCAAACGCGTCTTTCAATGCCTCAAAATACAATTCGAAATTCAAAAACATCTCAAGGCTGCCATATCTCAAGTTGCAATGTGAGTTTGAAAAACAAGTTAGTCTAAAAATATAACTTGAAAAAGTATCATCTGACAATTCGAATAATTCTGTATAATTTGAAAACATTGCAATGAGTCAGAAAACCGACTGGAAGACATCCATTTTTTTAACGATTTAAATTTTTTTTTTTACTTTATACATATCAGAAACAAAAGTATCATTTCTAAAAACTACAATAAAAAAAGAAAGATAAAACATAAAATTTCTGGATTTTCAAGATTAATTACATGAAAGATGTTCAACAATAAACAAATACTGACCCCAATATACCCAATTTCGTGAAAATGTGATCAAGAAGTATACTTTGGTCACTAGTGTTAGGAGAAGACAAGACTATAAATGTTAAATAATCCTATGCGATAGATAAAATTGAGAATGCTAAGAATATAATTAAGTCATTTTCCTTAAATATAATCTTTACTTTCTGGAACAGATATCCTCAACTAATGCTAAGGTGGCCTAGCACAGGTCCATGCACAAACGTGACTGATCTTTAGAAAGTTTTACCTGTCCACTTTAAAAATAATTCTTCATAAAAAAAAAATTATTATTAATAATACATTTTTTCATAGTATCATTTTTTAAGTCATTTTCATAATTTTACATTCTAGAATCGATAATTTTGTGATTGAAACTCGACAATACTTGACCGTGATTTTATTTGTCGCTTGACATGTTTAGTATTAAAAAAATGATCGGATTTTGTTATTATTTTTTATACATTGACGTGATTTTCCTGAAAGTTCTTTTGTTTATATTTCTACAAAAATAACAGCAATTAATAATTGTTAGTAAGTGATAATGAACATGATACAATCAACTTATGTAGCAGGTCTATAATACTCAGTAAATGTTTTTGTAATAATTAAAATTTAAATTTAAAAATACAAATTAAAAAAGTCAAACATTGTTCTCAATCTTCTTTATTTGTTCCTCTGAGGAAGAAGCGTTATTTTTTTATGAACCAAAAGTTTCAAGCTCAGAATTTTTATTTATCTAGTAGGGGAGACTGGGGATACGTGATCCCCACTTTTGTTTTCAATTTTTTTCTCTGCTGAAAATTGTCATTTTTTTTAAAAAGTGAACAAAGGCATTTTTTTCCTTTACCTGACAATATTTTTTTAGTTGAAATTAAACAGATAGTTTTGGTAAAATATTTTTTTTCAATAATTTCATAAAAGGATCATGTATCCCCACGTCAAGGGATACATGATCCCTTCATGGGGGATACTTGATCCTAATGAGAAAATACATAGACAAAATATCAGACCAGCAATTTATATATAGATTTTAGTTTCCTATATAATGTTTCTAAAAAATAACACGATTTCTAATTTTCTTTATTTTATTATAATAATGTGAACACAAATTAACATTGCTTTAAATTCCACTCGGACATTTGTAAAAATAATGTACACAACTTTAGTGAACTTATTGATGCTTTTAATCGGTTACTTATTCTCCAATACAGTTCTGAACAATATATTTAATAAATAAAACTAACAATTTTTTAAAGTAGCGTAATGAAGCTAAAATTACAACAAATAAAAAAACTAGAATGAAAAGCACAAAAATCAACTCTTTTGCTACTTGTCTGGCAATAATAAAGTTAAAAGTTTTATCAATTGAATTAGTTTTAAAAAAGAGGGAAGAAAACTGTAAGTATCAGTGTACTTATAAAAAAGAAAAGAAAACCAAGCATATTTTAAAACCTGAAAACATTTCGTTTGTTGTAGTTCTTGCTTCGCTCAACCCAACTGGATGTGTGCAGCTTAACACATTTTGTCAATTTTTCAGGACTGATTAAGCATATTACCTTTTTCGCTTTAGAAAACGTATTTCAAACTCTAGAAATCCAACTTTGCATTCTATCCGCTATTGGGTCTACATAATAGGGGACTCACTTTTTTTTTTTGTAAATCCAACTATAGCAAAACATTTTTTTTTCTCATTCAAACGAAGATTAGACATCTATTTCAACTTGTTCAAGCTCATTTGGCCGATCAGAACATAATTCATCAGTAGAGTTAGGTTATGTTTATATGTTTGAGTATTATGTGGGTTACAAGTGAGAACTTGATGTTTTAATTGTTTAGCATATTTACTGCGGTGATTGTTTAAATCTATCACTCATACTATGATAAATTTTATTATGTTAACATGGGTTTGAATGCTTAAAGTTCATGTCAACTAAGTAAACAACAGCTATATTGTTTTCATTGTTTTTAGATTGCCATAGGGATACTTGCTCCCTGGGATCATGTATTCCTCTAAACGAAGGAATCAAGTATCCCTAATATGCGATTTTTACAAACATACCTGCTCTATTATTAACAGTCAGTGGCAATTTACTAAAAATATGTCTCAATTATTAAGGACTGTCTATACTTTAACATTACACTTCGGTATTTTTTTAAAGTTGTATATAACGGACAATATAAACTTCAGAATGCTTTCCCAAAAAAAAGTTTCCTTGACACATTCAAACAATTATTTCTTGAGCTAAAACAAAATGGCTGAAAAAACGAAATCTTGCCAGTTTTTATGGACCAGTATAACATTAATGCAATTGTCAGCTTTCAAATCTCTACTTGATGTTTTTGGTACATTTTTGGCTGTGGGATCATGTATCCCCAGGGATCAAGTATCCCCAGTCTCCCCTATATTTTGTTCTCGCATTGATGTAACTGAGAAGCTGAGGGTAAAATGAAGAATTTTATTTAAATGCTTGTATTTAAAGCTTTCGGATGAAATAAGGAAGTCATAAACTATTTAATTTTTTTTTTGTAACTTCTATTCATTTATTTAAAACATTTATAGCACATCATTTTCTAGAAAAAGTTGTTCTGAACAATCAGCACATATATTATTTCCAAAGGGTGCTTTTTGTGGGTACACCATAGCTTCCTTAATATTTCACAAAAAAATTGTAAGTAAGGCATAATTTAAAAGTTTTCTCCCCGCTATGGGCGAAAAATAAACGAAGAATTCATTTGGTTTTTTATCGATAAATTACACCTAAAACAACTGGACTCTTGGATTTTCGCTGTCGAGTTTCCAACGATTGAGATAGCCCTCTTTTCAGAGCAGGTCGCAAGAAAAAAATTTCTCTACAGACTGTACAAAGAAACTATAAGATTACATTGCGGAGCATAATTTTCATACCAGATCCCGAATATAAGAAGCCTTCAGAGATTTGCAAATTGTTCACAAAAGATAGATCGTACTATTATCGATTCTGCAAAGTCGAAGGGAAAATGGCCGACTGAATCCTGGAATTTTAACACCTCTGACTCCAACTCCTTTGCCCTAAAATTAGCACGACTCCAACTCAACAGCTCTGATAACAATACCAGGAAGAGAAAAATACATCAGTAATTCAGAATCCTATTGAAAATTTTTCATCATTCGTTATGAAACTGTGGATAAACCTCACATTTGTTGTTCAATGCGTAAATTTCGTGTGAATAAAAGCACAAAAAGTTGCCTTTTCACTGAATTTGTTGCACAACGACGCCTATTAGGCTCAGAGTTAGAAAGGCGAGGTTCAAACTCCAATGCATCTTTTGAATACGCATGCCAGACGTCCCGGCTTCACCGAGACAGTCCCGGTTTTCAGACAAATCCCGGTGTCCCACCGGTTTACTTCACGTCCCGGTAAAAGATAAGTTTGATTATAGATGATCGAAAAAGTCTAGAAATAATTCACTGCGAAAGATTATTTAGGATAATAACTTTGCCATTTGTAACAATGACATGTAAAATTAATATTGGATTAGCTTGTGAAAATTTTTACAACAAGATTGAAAATCAAAAAAGGCTTTGTAAAAAAAGTCTTAGCCAACGAGAGTATATGTAAATATTGTTCAAAATTTTATTCCTCATTCAAAGTGTTTCGTCTTACTGAAGTAACTTATGAATATTAACAAGAAATGAAATGGTTAAATTTATCTGCTTGTATCAGCGACGACGGGGGGGGGGGGGGGGGGAGGGACTTGCCAGTGTCCATGTTGAGCATTTCAGAAATCTGGCAAGCCTACTTTTGAATCATGCGGTTGCCAAAATGCAATGCCTAAATTTTATTGAATTACTTCATGTGGGAACTTCCTCTTTTTTTTCAACAAAATATTGGATCCACCCTTGAAAGTACATTTCTGAGCGCATGCAGTTGAATCAAAAAATCACCCTTACAATTCCTTCGAGAAGGAGAAGGTTCTAAAAAGGAAATCAATCGTTTTATGAAAGGGATGGGCTTGTTTACGTGCACTATCTCAAACAAGGCTTGAAGCACTTAGTATAATCAATGCTTAATGAGCTGAAAGTATCCATTAGGCAGCATTTAGTTTAAATAATTATTACTCAATTCAAATGAATAATCCTGAAATAATTTCTTTACATTGACCAAATAATATCTGTGCCGCGTTAGCTGGCTAATGTGGCGGCTCATTAAAATAAATAAGTCAAAGGCAAAGATTTCATTTTCACACTGGAAAAGTATTTTCAATTTAAAGAACTCCTAAAATCCATCATCGATATTAGTATTTTTCCATTTCAAATTAAGGAAATGATATATAAAACACTGACTCTAACATTAATTATGCAACAAGAACTTACACTAAGAATTCAAAAAATAAGCTCGACTCAAATGAATCACAGATAAGAACAGTAGTGCCCAACCTTTTTTACCCGAAGGCCGCACTTCATATTAAGATGAATCTCGCGAGCCTGAACACATATGAAGCGAATAGCTGCAAAAGTAGGATCTCCAATTCCAATTTTTGCATCAATGCATTTTTACAAAAATTTTTCGGTGCAATACCTGGGCAGGCAACAACCAGAGACAGTCAGAGAGTTTCAAAATGGTCCAAACAAAACATGAAAGTTTATCGTAACTAATATCTTTTTGCATTGACAGATGTATGAATTTGTTCTTAAAAATTTGATTTTGGAGATATCTATTTTTGCGGCTATATGCATCATATAAATTTTAAATATTGTTAGTTATTTCTAGATAACACGAAAAAATACAGAATAGGAAAAAAGGCTACAACTTCTGTTTTTGGTATCATTACTACATGCGGATTTTGTAAATACAGTTTCTATTTATATTTTAAAAATCGATTTCTGACCATTTGGCCCCAAATTTGCAACAGTCGTTCTTAACACCGAATTAAGATGGTCGGTTGTTTTGGAAGGTTTCAGAACGTAGTTTTAGATTACTAACTTTGAACATAATAAGTGGTCACTCGAATCAGAGGACCATAGATTAGGAAAAATTGGCTCCGATCAAGTCACTTAAAAAAAATATTGGTTCATCCGTTTAGTAGCTATGATGCCAGACAGATATGTTCATATTCATATATCAAGCTTATACTCCAGCGCCCACCTAAATCCATTTTGCGTTGTGAGTAAAAATACATCAACGTTGAAAAATCGTAATTAGTTATTTTTTTAATTTCAAACACTTTGATAACTCAGTAACATTTATTTCAGTTATATTTATTTCAGACTGTTAAAAGTGACCAAACATTCAAAAGTGGCAAAATAATGACTATTGAGAGAAAAAATTAATCCTGATCAAAGGGTCATATATTCTAGCGCTGTAAATGTAAGAAAAAATGAACTTCTGCAAATATATTTAAATGGAAGGCGAAGGTTTCAGTCGTATGGTAGAATTTAGGTTCAAATGATGTTAAATCATTAAGTAAAATGATAAAAAATATAGAAGCAGAGCTGTGAATGAAGACGATAAAATGTAAGAAATGGTGTTTAATTTTTTCAACTATAAAGATAAAGCATCTTCCAATACTATCTTTCTGATATAAAAAGAAAATTTTACAGTCAACTCTTGCATACTTCTATAATGGTAAAAAAATAAATAAAGAAGGTAAAAGTTTTTTTGTTCTGAAACGTAGTTTTGCTCTGATTTCCACATTTTTTTCTAATATAACACTCATGGACAACAAACATCTAATTGAACGATAAACCAAAATCTTCTTACGCTCCATAAACATCATTTTAAATTCATAAAAATAATCTGCGTACGACCTTTAAACAAGCTACAAACAAAATGAATTAAATGGAAAACCAACGTAAATAAAGCACACATTTTGAAGAAAATACAGCATATGTTCTCTCGCGACTTTCGGTTGTATTGATGAGCTTTTTGCCCTGAGGAAGAGGCTCCATTGTAGCCTTGAGATAGCTATATGCTGTAATTTCTTCAAAATTTGTGCTTTATTGGTTTTCCATTTAATTCATATTGTAGCACAAAGCATATATGATAATTTTTCATTTACAAACAAAATGGTGCACAGTGTGCAGGTGCCCTTTCTGGATTATAAAATACAATTTTATTTTTGTCTTCGACATCTGTTTTTTGACTTTATTTTTTTCTCCGTTTGCAACGATAAGTAACAAAGAAAACATTCATGATTTTGACATTCATAAAACATTTTAACATTTTAACATTCATAAAATTGTAAATTTTCGACACGATTCATTTTTTGTGTTTTTGTGGGTATTTTAGCGACTCGAAACATTTCAAAATACTATATATATATATATATATATATGTCACAGGGGCATAGCTAGAGGTAGGGTAACCCAGCAGAACCCTTGATTTTTCGTCCTATTACCAATCCTATCATAGAAATATAAAGCTTCCTCACTGAAAACACCCCTTGCCCTACTTTAAGAATAAATATCGGTTTCAAAAAAAAAAAAAAAAAAAATTGAATTTTGACAACTGGAATTCAAATTATGTGTTTAGCAATTACAAGTGTGTGTATGTACGAGTGTGTGTTTGTGTCTGTGTGCAGGCATGAGTGTGTGGGTATGTGTGTGTATGTATGCGTGTGTAGGATATGGATGCAACCTGGAGACTTTTTACAAGAGGAGCAGCATCGTGAGGCCGGTCGACGGTGGTGCTGCATGCTGCAGAGGGAGGCGGGGGGAAAATAAAATCATAGGAACATCATAACTGTCAAGTGAGGACAATAAGCAATGTGATTGCTCAAAAAAAAAAAAAAAAAAAACTCCCGAAATACTCGTACATTACTCAATATCTAATTATTAGCTTTTAAAGCATTTAAAACGAAATTTTTTTCATATTGTACTGAAATTTAGATGTTCAATAGGATACCAAATGTGTGGCTAAACTGCCTCACTGCAGTGTCTTTTTTTTTTTTTTTTGCAGGTTCGCATGTCGTTTGAAGTACCTAGAAATACAGGAATGTAAGTGTCAAAACTTGAGAGATAACTGTGTGCAAATGGTAGGAAAACATCTCATCTGGTTTGTGGTAAGCTTGACCACAGAGAAATGGCGGATGACTTTGAAACGGAAACATCATTTGAAATAGGTAGAATCGCCAGAAAATGACGAGTAATAAAAGGTACGTTCTCGCTGATCTTCGATTACAAAATAATAACAGGCAACCTATTATACTACAAATAGTACAAATGATGTTTCTGCTTCAAGGTCATCCACCATCTCTCCGAGGTCAGGTTTTGAGAGAGGGTACTAGCACCTTGAAAGCAGGGTTGTTTGGTTTAAACCACGTTAATCACAATTAACGTTTAAACCATGGTTTAAACCAAGTGGTTTCGTTTAAAAAAAAAAAAAACCATATGATTTTGTGGTGTAATCCACATTCATTCAGTTTCTTTTTGTTTCGATTTCCGGCGCCGATCGAGAGCTGTTGGCTGAATCCTTTCTCTGCGCGTGCTGGGAAGTTTATGATGACGTCATTGATTCGCATTTCTGAGGTCACTGAACTTTTAGCCAACCGCAAGAAAGTTTTGGTTTTGAAATGATTTGCATTGGATAGGGAACCGCTTCGAGTCGGTTATTTGGATGATGTAACTTTTGTTCTAGAAGCTTCCATGAAATGTTGATAAAAAGGCCACGCAACGTTTTTTAAAGGGAGATCATATTTTTTGCTTGCATCGGAACGCCGTGTTGAAGAGCGAAGGGTTCTTGGCCCGATTCGCTCGGCCGAGTATGGCTCCAAAGCGGTCATTTAGTTTGGTGTGCCTGTAGTTGATGAGTGAATGTTTCGCATTGTGTTCTACTGCTGTGCCACGATGTTCTAAATTGATGTGACCACATATCTGTTCTGCCACTGTGTTGTGCGTTTGTGTTGACCTTGCTTCCCGTTTGTAATGTGAAAAAGTGGGACAATAAATCGGTTATGTTTACGAACTCTCATGGATTATTCTTCGTTTGGACTTTCAGCTTTCCGTTACCCGGCATGAGAATTTCAGATGTACGTGAGTACCCTTCTTAAATATTTCGGTCTCAGTTCATGTTTGTAATGCCAACTTCTCCATTTTTTTTCATGTGCTCTCGTAATCTATGTTCATATCATTTCGGAGTTAGAGTTCTCCCATAACAATAAGATCGTATGATCAAGCTGTCAAATCAAACGATTAGTGAATTCACTTTGTCGCGGGGTGAATTCACCGTTCTTGGGTTTATGCTGAAATGTCTTTTATTTATTTAAACGCTCACCACTATACGAATTCACGGGCCGAACACAAGTTCTTTGAATGATTTTCTTAGCCTGTTCCCCGCCCTTCCCCACACAACTACGCGACATTTTTGGTGCGTGACCAGTCCCATCTTTGGCGTTGTGCCAGTTCTTTTTCTTGTGAAACCGAGCTCATAAAAAAAAATTAAATAAATTTGTAACACTTGATATTATGGGAATGAACTCTAACGCTCAGTGGAAATTGTTTGCTTGTACATCTACTGTTGAAAAATTGTTTCTTTGAAATTTTTGTCATTCAAAGTCGAGTGAAATTTATGGTTGTGCATTAATTTTTCTTTGACCATGCCTGCTAAAAGAAAAACCCGTCAGGTTGACCCAACTTTGTCAGCCGTGTCCAACACTGTTGATAATGCTAGTGTGACACAAACCCCTCAAAATGCTGCATCTTGTAGAACTTACAGTTCTGGCAGATCCCCATTCATGCTCAATGTTGCTAATTTTAGTGGAGATCCCGCTGAAACACAATATTTTGTAGAGCAGGTTAAAGATATAATTAGTGTTAATTCGTGGTCTGAAAAAAAAGGTGTCTTGTACATTAAAAGTAAATTGTCAGGAGCAGCACTTAAATATATTTTAGAGACACCAGATTTAAGGTATTCTGACTCAGTTACAAAAGTAACTGATGCATTGTTATCATTTTTTAAGCCGGTGGTTAATACTTATTCTATGAAGGACTTTCACTCCATTAACATGGAACAATCAGAGTCAATTTTGAATTTGGCTCATAGAATAAAATTAATTACCACTAGTGTTTTCAAAATTAAGAATCCTGAATTTCAAAATGAAATAATGTACCAAAAATTGTTGTCTACCATTCCGTCAGACTTTAGAGTCAAAATTTTAGAACTTGACATCAAGTCATTTGACTTGGCTGTAAAAAAAATTGAGGAATTGCAAAAATTGAAAGATGATGTTAAATCCTATGAGAATCCTCAATTTTCTGATGAACATGTTTTGGCACTACAGGAAAAAATTGTTTCGCTAGAATTGCAACTGGATCAAAATAAAAGGGGTGTTCAGTCTAAAGCTAAACAAAATGATGGTTATCCAAAACAAAAATTGTTTGCTTCTCAGGAGCATTTGGACACTATTCCTAGTAATTCTGCTTGTGAATCTAAACAATTTGAGGTGTCGTCAAGACAATTTCCTCAAAACCGTCAACTCAGAAAACTGTTGTGCAGATTTTGTGGTAAAGCTGGTCATGTGCAAGAAAGATGTTTTGTGTATTTAAAACAAATGAACAACAGTGCTCGATTTCAAAATCGACGACTTAGGTCTAATATTTCTCGTGGTCGAAACAATTTTTTCAGCCAATCTCATAATTCAAATTTTGAGCCCTTGGGCTGTCCTGATTATTTTGAAAGACCTGTGTCGGGAAATTTTTCTAATACTGATAATCAATCGAATTCTAGAGCCATTAGATATAATTTCAGAAATGATAATTATCGTCAAAATCAGAGGTTTAATAACAGGTTCAGAAATCATCAGGTGAACTGTCTGAGTTTTTCGAGAATTATAAAAGATAAAATTCAATACAATGATATGGGTACACAGTATTCTCCCATTAAGTGTGTTAATGCTTCCCAAACATCTTTTGTGTATTCAAACAATGAATCTGACCCACAGGCATCAGAAAAAATTTTGTCTTTTCAAAATTGTGCACCAGTGGTAACCTCTGATCATCAAATTCAAAATAGAAGTCTGTTGGTACAAAACCCAGAGCCCAGATTTCACTTTCCACAGCCAGTTCACCATACTGCAGAGTTTTTGCCTAATTACAGTTATAATTTCTGTCCAAACAAAGACAAAAATGTTGTTAATTCTTGTCCAGGTGGTAATTCAAATGTTCGTATGGTACATGATGCAAAGGACATGAGTTCCTTGTGTACTGTAAATCAAAGCAATGTCATAAATGCCACACAAAATGCTAACATGAACTCTAATGATCTGTATCATAATTGTGGTGTTGATTTTCCTGTACCTCCTCCACCTGGTTTTCATAATTTTTCTGAAAATAATATGTCTTTTACACCTCATAATATTCTCTTTGTACCACAACCACCTATTTTCAATAACTCGGTGCCAAATTTTCATAATGTAAACCCTTCTGGCCAAAATAATTCTACTCGTGGTGGTAATGTGTCAGATATGACTCGCTCTAGTGGTCATACTTACTCGAGACCTGTTCAAAAATCCACCGGTGTCATTAAAATTGGCAAAACTCTTGCAACTCAAACTTCTCCTGTGAAAAATAAGTCGTCATTGTCGGTTGAAGCTCAGGAATTTATTCCTGCAGCTCTGGTAAATGTACGATTACAAAGTTCACATCATGAGGACTTGTCAAATAAGTTGCCATTAGTCAAAGTTCAAATTTCTAATTTGTTTTTTCCTTTTTTAATCGATTCTGGAGCTAGTCTTAGCATTTTGAGTGATGATGTTGTCCAGAAAATTAAACAAATTGTCAAAATCAAAAATTTAGGAAGACGAATAACTGTATCCACTGTGAATTCCAGTGTAGATTTTATTTCATGTGTAGAATTCTCATTTAAAATTCAAAGTAATTTCTTTCGTCATTCTTTCTACACTATGAATATCAGAGATAATTCTCCATTTGTGGGAATTCTTGGTTATGATTTCTTAACTAAACATAACATGTATATTCTACCTAAAGAGAATGCATTATTTTATGACGGTAACAAATTTCCTTTGTTGAGGAGCCCTCATGAACTTGACAACAATGTGAACTTGTGTAATAATTGTAGTGCTTACACATCTCCCAGTTTGGAAGCAATGAATAGAGTTCAGGTTTTTTCTAAACAGTTTGTTGAACCAAAACAAACTGCTCTCATTAAAGTTTTTGCTCATGGGAAGTTAGACAACAAATCACATTTTTTGTTTACAATTTGTGATTCGGTTAATTCAGTTAAAATTGAAGAGTCGATAATTTCTATTGATGAGGATCCGAATGGGCAGCTGTGCAAGAAAAATTCTTTTTATCTATATGTTGAGAACAATTCTTCTCAAAAAGTTCATCTCAATAAAAACATGACTTTGGGACACTTGAGTCAAATTGACCATATTCAGGAGATTGAGAATAAAAATAATGAGCATTCACTGAACTTTATTCAGGCGTCTAATGAAGTTGTGCAACTCAGGGAAAAAGAATTTAACTTGGAAAATTTTAATTTGGCTCATTTAAAGGATAATCAACTGTCTGACATGCAAAATTTGTTGAAAGAAAATACACAGTGTTTTTCAAGTTCTTTGAACTCTCTCGGTCATTCAGACAGAATCAGAGTTGATTTTCAATTCACTCATGATTATCCAATTAAGGCGCTTCCTTTCCCCATACCTCAGAGTCTTCAAGAAGAAGCTAAAAATCAATTAAATCAATTACAAGAGGCTGGCGTGATTTCTAGGAATTTATCTAACTATGCTTGCCCCTGTCTCCTGGTGAAGAAAAAAGATGACGGATCAGGTGTACAAAAGTACAGATTGGCCTTAGACTTAAGACTTTTAAATGCCATAATTGTTCATTCATCTTACCCGCTTCCGAAGATCCATTCCCTGATCAACTCATTGTCAGAATACAAATATTTTTCAACTTTGGACTTACATGCTGCCTATCATCAAATTGATTTACCAGAAGAGTACCGAGACAAATTTTCCTTCACTACACCTTGGGGTACTTACGCTTTTCACAGAATTCCTTTTGGCGTGGCCAGTGGAGCGAGCATACAACAACATTATTCTGACACTGTTTGTGAACAAACAAACATGGATGGAATCTTTAGTTATCAAGATGATTTGATTGTAGCTTCAAGAACCTTTGATGAGATGAAGGTTAAGCTTCAGAAACTGTTTTCAGTCCTTAAAGACTTTAACTTGACTCTGTCACCAAAGAAATGTCATTTTTTCATGGACAAAATAGATTACCTGGGATTCCAGATTTCTCAACATAAAGTCTTGCCAATCTCGTCAAATATTGTGAAAATTACTTCCTTTCCTCCACCAAAAACAAAGAAGCAGCTGAAGCGTTTCATTGGTATTTGCTCATATTACAGAACACTCATATACAAATTTTCTGATTTGATTCATCCACTGAATCAGTTGACCCATCCTAAAGCAGTTTTTAAATGGACAGATGAAGTAAATGAATGCTTTCAAAAATTGCAAGAAGTGTTTTTCAAGAATCCATATATTGTTCAACCGAACTGGAATGAGAAATTCTATGTGAACACAGATGCAAGTGGACTGGCAATAAGTGGTGTGCTCTTGCAAAAGAGGGATGGTTTGTTTATCCCAATTTCTTTCTTTTCGAAATTGCTTTCTCCAGCTGAAACAAGGTATCCTGCTATAAAGCTAGAATTGATGGCAATTGTGAAGACTCTCGAAGCATTCAAGTCATACATATTTAATCGCCACATCTTTTTATTATGTGATGCCAAAAGTCTGAAATTTTACAGTAAAAACTCGTCTCCTGCATCTTTAACTACTCGGTGGCTAATGACTTTATCTGAATACAATTATTCCTTCTTACATTTGGCTGGTGAAAAAAATTTATTTGCTGACATGCTCTCTCGCACAGACCTTACAAATCATCAAGTTGATATAGTATCAGATCCTTCTTTGTTACGTGATAATCGAATTAACCCTGTGGTTGACACAACTTTCGATAAGGGGGAAGTTTTACCGGAAATTGTTGAAGTGTATGAGGATAATACTGGGAATTATGTAAACACTGATGGTTCTGATCAAAATGTTAATTTTGTTGATAATGTACAGAATTCTGGTACACTTTTACAACATTGTGTTAATGTGTTGAGTTTAATTGATGTTGGAGAAAAGGAGAAAGATCCTTTGTTGCAAGTAACTCAATCGACAATTTTAAAAGAGCAATTAAAAGATCCTAAATTATCTGTCATTTATAATATTCTTAATAGAGTTGCTCTTGAGAAACATAACAAATTTTGTATCCATCCTGAAACTTTGGTTTTAATAATGTGCAAAAGTAATTCATCTAATGATGATCAGGAAAATTTGAAAATTGTCATTCCTGATTCTTTAAAAGCTAAAGTTTTAAGTATTGCTCATCATTCACATCTTGGCATAAATAAGACTTATGCATTTCTAACTAAAAATGTTTATTGGGAGAGAATGTATGTTGACTGCTTAAATTACTGTGCTAGTTGTACCAAGTGCATTCAGGCTAAGCCTCATCGTATAAACAAAGCACCCTTTCAGGAAACCTTTTCACCTGTTAAATGCAATCAACTAGTGACACTCGACATCGTTGGACCCCTCGGCAATAACAAATATATCTTAACTGTCATTGATGCCTTTTCGAGACACTTAGAGTTGTATATTTTGAATAATATAACTGCTGTGTCAGTTGCTAAGTCTTTCTTTAAATACGTTACTTTGTTTGGTAGACCTGAATTAGTTTTGACAGATCTTGGTCGTCAGTTCAATTGTGAACTATTTGCTAAATTTAATCAGCTTTTTAATATTCAGTTAAGGCACACTACGTCGGCTAATGCCCAAGCTAACACTCTGAGTGAGAGAGTGAATCTATCCATTAAAACTTCGATTAAAGCTTTGCTAGCATCAGGTCTTGATTTTGATTATGCTGTTGATGTTCATAAAGCCTGTTATAACGCGTCCACACATTCAACTACTGAATTCTCTCCTAATTTAGTTCATTTCGGTCGAGAATTATCATTAATTACAGACATTGTTAATTTTAATATTAATCCATCTTTGGATTCGGCTTTTGAATTGCACAAACTTTTAGAGCAATTGCAATTTGTTTATCGGGAGGTTTACCAGAATTCTGTAAGTAAGAAGTTGGCACAAAATGAGACCCAAAATTCCAATTGTAAATCTCGAAAGATCAACGCTGGCGACTCGCTGTATCTTAAGTCGAAAAATAAGTTTCGTCCATCATTTAGTGGACCTTTCTTTTGTAAACGTATTGTATCTCCTGTTCTTGTGCTCATTCAAGAACTGAATAACAAAGTGGCACCTTTGAAAAAGATACACATCAACCGATTGATCAAGGTCCAGAAACGTCTTCCTTATCTTCAAGAAAATCAGTTGCCAAACGATGATGTTGTTCAGCGTCCTGATTCGCCTCAACCGTATCAACTCCCTGTTCCTGATGAGCCTGTTGACATACCCGTGTTGCGACCACCTTCACCTGAAGTGAGTGTCGATCGACTGGATGCTGAGCCGCCTGTTCTGTCGCCCCATCAGAGTCCGAATGCTGATGCTGTGCCCTCTGCTTGCCTTTCCCGAGATGCCAGTCCCTGTGGTGATGCTCCAGTGCCTCCCAGCCCTCGAGCTTCAATTCCTGATCCAGAAATGAGATGTCCCTATCCGTTAAGAAACCGCCGTTAGTGCCTCTTCTTGTGTCCATGCGTGCTACTGCCTTGATGAGATCTGCTGCCTGCCTGATGTTTTGGCTGACCTGCCCTTCAGATGTGATCGCCTGCTCCCAATGATGTGTTTGACTGTGTCTGAACCAGCTGCTGATGAGCCTTTGGTGTCCTCCTGTCACCTGACGTTGTGCCATGCCTGTTGACGTCCTCATGTGGTAGCTGACGACATTCTTTTGGTGTAACACTCTCACGAACTTTTTTTCTTTTTCAGCAAGAACTTTTAAATTCAAAATTCAAGATTGACGGAAAAAAATGAAGAAAATTTGGACTGGTCTCCTGAAAAATTCAAGTAAAATTTTTGTTCTTCTGGAACTTTCTTCAATTACTCTCACGGTCAAGTATTTGTAAAATTTTTTTTTGGTCAAAATTTATTCTTTTGCATTGCAGTACTTTCTTGGTAGGTTTGGAGTTCCATGTGCATGATGAGTTGACCTATGCTGTGGCGGAAAATTCATTTTGGCTGCTTGTTGAAATTGTAAAATTTTTTTTTAATGTAATTCATGGTTAGGATAACTCTTTACACAAACAAATATTGGTTAGGGAAAATATCTTTTTTGTTTCAGTTTGTTTTCTTTTAACAAAGAAAAAAAATGTATCAAGGTGTTTTTTGAAAAACACAAAATTTTTCCTTTTGATTTTGAAAGTTGTTTTGTCCCATTTTAAATGTTTTTCAGAAGTTAGTTTGTTGCTTTCAGTACAAAGAGTACCTCTTCTTGTGATGCAAATAGTATGCGGGCTGGATGAGATCATTTCTGATCATTTCGTCATGCATGGTTGGACTGCTGTGCAGCCTCAGAATCGTCTCGAGAGGTCAAAATTGTCAATGCAAATGCAGTTTTCGATTGTGCATGCAGTTGTGTTTGGTTTTGGTTTTCTTGAAAGCTCTGCTTGTCCATCGCGGCCGTACATTTTCTTTTAATTTTGTGAGTCCCCCTTTTTTCATTGGAACCGGCACTAGTCCCCGCATCTCAAGAATTGTTTTTTCTGCTTTGTGCAGCTTTCACCAACGTCTTCTGATTTGTTTTTTTTGACAAAGAAATTTTTTTTTGTTTCATTTTTGATCATTTGTTTTTCATTGAAAAATTTCATTTGTTTTTGATTTTCGTTTCTTGTGTCAGGATAGTGTATGGAGCATTATGAAATTTGACAGCCATGTGGGGTTATATATATAACAGAGTGATTGAATTGATTTCAAGTGCTGTACATGCTGTTCTTGATGCATTGATGTAAATATTTGACTGGTGTATTGTCACTTTTGTTTGCCCTTTTTGCAGGTTGACTGGTTGAAATGATTTGCTGAATGTGAAAGGTTCATTTGATGGTACTTCTTGGTTGGGTTGATCCCTGTTGAAATTGGTGCACCTAATGATGATGTTTCCCTATTTTCCCCGTTTTGGTTCGTGTTGCAGAGGTACATTTTTGGCTAGCAAAATTTGTTCAGTACTGACTCTTTTTTCGTTTTGACCTCAAAATTTTACTCATTTGGAATTTTTGTTTTTACAAAAATGATTTGTTAAAATGTGAAGGAAAAATCTTTCTTCGTGCCTCATTCTAAATTGTAACCTTCCTTGAGTACCAATTGAATGATGTGTGAAAACTTGAAATGAATGATTTGAATGATGGGCATTCTGCGTACACATGTATATTTGCTTTGTTTGTTTGTGAAATTCCATGTTTTTTTTGAAGTAAATTTAGAGCATGCAAATTTTTTTTTTGATATAATTGAATAGTTAACATCTCTGATCAGAGTTAATGCTGTAAATGTTTTTTTCTTTTGGTTGAAGTGTGTACACACATTTTGAGTTTGAGATCCACTAGTGGTTGTAAATATTGCAGAATTGAAATATGGCCATTTTGTATATTTTGTTTTGACTGGAATGAAAAGTTTTGTGCATTTCTCAAGTGAAAAAAATTTTTTTTTTTTGATTTTGATTGAAAGTTTGATGCACCCATGTTCTGTGTTAGCTGAAACACTGTATGTATAAAGTGAATTGCATTTGAATTATTTTGATTGCATGATGTGTAAATATTGTGAAATAATTTCAAGAAAATTTTTGAAATGGAAGCAAGGTTTTTTTTTTGGAAATAAGTTTTGAATTTGATATTGTGAAATAACATGTCAAAAATTTAATGCATCAAATTTTTGTTGTTTAATACTGGTTTGAAAAATGTTGTGTATCCTTGTACATATGAAGAGGAATGAAAGAGGATTTTTTTTTTATTTGGATACAATTGAGAGGCTTTGCAAAATTTTTTCTGGCCTTTTCGTGGAACCTTTGAAAACGAAATTTTTTTTTACACTTTGAAATTGTTTGGCCATGTTGCTCTTTGTTTGTTTGTATGGCATTTTGAAAATTTGTATGGTTGGCCATGCTTCATGCCATTGTACATATTTGATGTAAAAAGAAAATTTGTGGCAACTTTGAAATTTCAAGAGTTTCGTTTACTGATGCTCTCTTGGGAAATTTTCAGGCTCAATTGGAATTAGTGAAGTTTGAGGCTGTTTTTGCCATGTTGCAAAATTTTTGAAAATCTGAGCCTTTGTAAATAGTTGTTTCCCAATGATTGTCCCTTTTGTGTGGCACATTTTTTTTAGAATTTGAACATTTTGGGTTATGATGACTCTGATGCACATTAATTTTTTTTTGATCTCCATCTTCAGGCAAAAATTTTTTTTTCACACCTGCTCTCAAAGGCAACTTTACAGCGTCTGCTGTGTGCCTGTGTCTATTTGTACTGGTTGTACTTGACGTTTTTTTTGGCTGCCCGGAATTTTTTTTTTTTCAAAACTTTGTCAAGGGGGGGAAATGTGGTGTAATCCACATTCATTCAGTTTCTTTTTGTTTCGATTTCCGGCGCCGATCGAGAGCTGTTGGCTGAATCCTTTCTCTGCGCGTGCTGGGAAGTTTATGATGACGTCATTGATTCGCATTTCTGAGGTCACTGAACTTTTAGCCAACCGCAAGAAAGTTTTGGTTTTGAAATGATTTGTATTGGATAGGGAACCGCTTCGAGTCGGTTATTTGGATGATGTAACTTTTGTTCTAGAAGCTTCCATGAAATGTTGATAAAAAGGCCACGCAACGTTTTTTAAAGGGAGATCATATTTTTTGCTTGCATCGGAACGCCGTGTTGAAGAGCGAAGGGTTCTTGGCCCGATTCGCTCGGCCGAGTATGGCTCCAAAGCGGTCATTTAGTTTGGTGTGCCTGTAGTTGATGAGTGAATGTTTCGCATTGTGTTCTACTGCTGTGCCACGATGTTCTAAATTGATGTGACCACATATCTGTTCTGCCACTGTGTTGTGCGTTTGTGTTGACCTTGCTTCCCGTTTGTAATGTGAAAAAGTGGGACAATAAATCGGTTATGTTTACGAACTCTCATGGATTATTCTTCGTTTGGACTTTCAGCTTTCCGTTACCCGGCATGAGAATTTCAGATGTACGTGAGTACCCTTCTTAAATATTTCGGTCTCAGTTCATGTTTGTAATGCCAACTTCTCCATTTTTTTTCATGTGCTCTCGTAATCTATGTTCATATCATTTCGGAGTTAGAGTTCTCCCATAACAATAAGATCGTATGATCAAGCTGTCAAATCAAACGATTAGTGAATTCACTTTGTCGCGGGGTGAATTCACCGTTCTTGGGTTTATGCTGAAATGTCTTTTATTTATTTAAACGCTCACCACTATACGAATTCACGGGCCGAACACAAGTTCTTTGAATGATTTTCTTAGCCTGTTCCCCGGCCTTCCCCACACAACTACGCGACAGATTTTTTCTTAAATTGTTTTTTTGGAAAAATTTAACCGTTTTTAACCCCAAAAGTTTTCTTAAATTTTACGTATTATTGCAAAGCTTAAAATCTAATTAATGCAAAGTAACTAGCAGTTTTATAGATAAATTACAGATTAAATTAATTTAGAAACTTGCATTTTTTAAGGTAACGCAAGTTTGTTAAATAGTTTTTCTTTCGTTTTTTTCTTGTTTAAAATCAATGCAACTTTTTCCTGTTAGATACATAAATATACAAGACAGACCAACTAAGTTTTTTCTAAAATTACATTGCGAAAAAATCTAAGAAGCGTATTTCAACCGAAATGTCATTTACTACCTAATTTTCTTGATTACTTAAGACTCATTAAGATAGATTATATATCATTGAAGGACTCGTAGTGTATATAAATTTTAATGCTAGAATATTTAAATGACAAGAGAAAAAAATAACTAAAGAAGTCCAAGAACACTTGGAGTAGGCATAAAATTGTGCTTATACCTGCTCCTGCTACCTTTTGAATCCCTGATAAATGATGCAGTCAGAGCAAGAAAAGAAAATATATAAAATTATGAAAACAGAAAATATCCATGTAACTCAGTTCCCATACATACATATATATATATATATATATATATATATATATATATATATATATATATATATATATATATATATATATATATATATATATATATATGTAATCCCAATATTATGAAAGAAGTCTCATACATGAATGGAAGAATCAATAATTATTAACTTTTATGAGTCTTTATTATTAAAGTACGATAAAAGAGTATTTTCATAGTGAGGCTCTTAATTAATTATTTTTTCTTTGATAAAAAATTGTATTCCTAAATGCATTAAACCAGGAGATATAATGTCTACAATGGAAAACACATTAATTTTTCTTAAAACTTACTTGTTCTGTTTCTATAATTGTTGTCACTGATACATTAGGTAAATAAATTACATGATTGGTATTTTTTTTTTAATCTTTAAACAAAATATGCGTAAATCTTTTGATTTTTAAAATTCTGTAATGTACATCAGACTTGTGATTCATTTGTAGATACTGCAAAATACGTTCCATGTTTTAGAATACATGATTTCAATTTTACTTTTTTTTATTTATCGTAAATAGCTATGATTATGAAGAAATTAATTTACAAGAATTTATTCTTGGTTATTTGTAATTAATAATGTCTGAACTATCATAGTAAATTATTTCTTTGATTATTTATGCCAACACTGTAACAAATTTCGGAAACGTTTCTGGATATATCGGAAACGTTTCCGAAATAGTAGGAATCCTTCATCCAATAGCGAACTCCTCAATATTCAGAAAGCTTTTTGTTATTTCAAGATATCTAGAAGCGGAAGTGATGACGCAACGCTTCGAAACCTATTTCATCCTTCCAACACAGGCGCCAATGAGTCGGAAATAACGAGAACTTCTTTTTTTCTTATCTATGGTTGCTGCAGTCAGCAACTGTGCAGCATTGGATTGCTTTGTATTTCATGTCTAGAGAGTAGTAAAATGTGTCGAAACTAATTTTACGCCTTTGCATTTTGGACTGCCCTTGATTTTTTAGACGATGTACGCAGCTATTAAGTTAGTTAATAACCATTTGCTTCTTTACAATTTCCAATGCGACCATAATTAGATATATATTGTGTGTTCAAGCGTGAATAGTTTTAACACCCGTGTTTATACTTAATGAAACGAAACCCTTTGGATTACTTATTCAGTTGTAATGGAGGTACTTAGATTTTCTTCCGCTCATGTTCACTTGTAAGTATTAATGAATATTTTAAAACATGTTGTTATATACATTTATATTTTTGTTGATTTGCATTTGATGAGGCTCCAATTGTAACTGTTTTTGGATTTATCGAATTAATTTAAAGTTATCCTACATACCTATGTGCGCGGTGTACTATTTGTTGTAACCAACTGAAACTGATTAATTACGCAAAAGAAGTAAGATTTATATTTGAGAAGCAATCACAGAAAAGTTATTTCGAAATACTTGGATGTACATACATTTTGGTTCAAAAAGAAAAAAAATCAATTGTTTAATTCATTAGAAATATGGTAATGCAAATATTTTCTAGTATTGTAATATGCTTCACAAAAAAATGTGCCGGTATAATTTATCTTTTTTTATTATAACTTATTCATTCATTTAAAAATATTTATACCATTAGAAAATGACCATGTTATCTCTTAGTAAGAACATAGTTATGAAATTAATTCATCTGCTTATTCATTTTGTTAAATGTGGTTAACAATTAAAAAATTCCTTGACATTAGTTCCGAAAATAACATTTCCTTCGTAGATATACTAGTTTAATGTAGGACAGTCAGGAGGAATGAGTCAGTGGCAAAAATGGAACAGCTGCATTTACATGCTGAAATAAAAAGTAATATCATTTCATGTCATCGTTTTAAAAGTGATCAGTTTTTAAATACTATGTTATTAATATGCAATGCACATATGGTGAGAAGACGAGGGGCGTTCACCACGCAGACTGTGCCATTGACATTTTCAAGAGGTTGCTTTTTTTTAAGGTGGGGGGCGCTTTATATCATTTTATGGGTGCACCATCACTCTTATGGTGTGGGGGGGGGGAGGGAACTCTCGTATATATGAAATGGAATAAGCATGTAATAGAGTTCAATGTTTTAATAAATAAAATATATAATGCATTTTGCGCACACTCTAAATCAGTAACCTATTTTGATTAAGTATCTATATTTGTGATAAACTGGAAAAGGGCAAGAACAAAGGAATAAACCCGAATGGTTCCAGCAGGGGGACTTTGGTGTCATATTTAAATTCATCAATTTCTCTGTTGGTACTTTTCGGTACACTTTGTTCGTCAAAGAAATTGACTTGACGTGAACGAATTTCGGAACGAAAAGTGTAGGTAAGTTCTGTCAAATTTTATCCGAAAATGAAAGCTATCAAGTTTGATACAAGATATGTTTTTAAGTTCTGCATTAAAAATACAATATGTTGATAATTTTGTCTTGAAAATATTGAGAGAAAAACTGAAGTTTAATATTGTTTAACAAACAATCCCACTTCTGAGAAAGTACTCCCCTTCCCTCCCCCGACGATTTTGTGATTATGAATGAAACTACTATATTATTTCATAAATTTTCAAAAATTTATAACTGTGCATATGTTATGCTGTTAACCATGCTATTTGTCATTAGAAATTCAGAAAAAAAAATCCACGAATAATTCTAAAATTGCTTGTTTCATTGCTCTTAGATATGAAAGAATTGAAACTGATATGGCATGCAATACTATTAAAAAAGAATTATTTTTTAGAAAAAATCACGGAAAAAGGATTCCGAAATTCTCAGAAACGTTTTTGAAAATTGTTTGGAGAATTCCGAAATACTCGGAAACGTTTTCGAAACTTTCATGAACCACAGCTGCACAGAATACTCAGAAACATTTCTGGAAATTACGGAAAGAGGATTCCGAAATACTCAGAAACGTTTCTGAAAATTACAGAAAGAGGATTCCAAAATACTCAGAAACATTTCTGGAAATTATAGAAAGAGGATTCCGAAATACTCAGACACGTTTCCGGATATTACAGAAAGAGGATTCCGAAATACTCAGAAACGTTTTTGAAAATTTCATGAACCGCAGCTGCACGATATACTCAGAAACGTTTCCGAATTTTTTTTACAGTGAAGGCCCATTTATGTATTGTATTTTTCATATAATAAAAATTTTCAAACAATATTCTCCTTCAGAAATCTCTACGTATGAAAAAATGAAATTATGAGATTTGACTCTTAATTATTTAATTAATTACGAAGAAATTAGGTACAAATATGAATATTAAACATTCCTTAACAATTAATTGATAAAATCTTCATGATTTTTCCTAAAATAAAATTGTATTTCTTTCAAATAGTGTTTAAACCAAATAAACCCGGTTTAAACCAAAAAGAACCTGGTTTAAACCAAAAAAACCTGGTTTAAACCAAAAAAAAACATGTTTTTTTAAAAATTTTTTTTACCAACCCTGCCTGGAAGATGCTTCTACACAAAATGGTTTTGGGGGAAAAAATGAAAGCCTACCCCTCAAAGTTTAAACTTAGCATGTGTTTTACTCAAATCCTGGAAAAGTCTACTTACTCACATCTCTTTGCTTCTCACTTCCTCACTATTAATTCGTCTCACATTTCATTACGCTTTAACTCATCTAAGTGTGATTGTAATATGAGTTTTTCAGCGTAAACACATATGTTCTCGAATTATCGTAGTGTCATTTCGAACCGTCATACAAGTTTATCACATGAAAATTTATTATATTCTCAATTTATCGTGATACAAATTCTTTAAATCCGTTATGTACAACAAAACTCATTTTTCACTTTTCATTGATTTAGGAGCAATTTTTCATTGCGAATGGGTTTTGAAAATCCGCTATCAATTTTTTGACCTAAGATTCAAAATCCATTAAATGTTTACGAAACAAACTGCGCCTCGAAACCAGTTTTACGGACATAAATATTGTGTGAAAACAAATGACAATGCTAATTCATTACATTAAACACCAGGAAATTAAAATTGGAATCAAATTTTCAAATTAAGGAATTTTAAAGTTTTTTACGTTCTTACTTTTACCTGAACGAATTGCACAACTGCACAAAGCTGTGTTTGGAGGCGCAATGACAAAATCGCGATCATTTCATACTTAGGTATTGAAAAAAGGTGCGTGCTGAAATTTGTAGAATTTGTGCTTTTTATACGATACAAATGATTGTGATAATTTTTAATAAAGATTTGTACTTAAAGTTGGGTTTTTGCTAAGGAAGGAACTGAGCCGGAAAGAGCATTTTAAAATGAGAGAGTTATTTAAAAAGAGTATACTTTTAAAAGTTTAAATTGTTATTTCAATCTCCAGTGTTAGTATGATACATTTTAAAACATGATAATAAGGGGTCGACCACAAATAATGTTACGCTTTGAAATAGGAGAATCGGGAAATTGTGACAGTTAGTGACAATGGGGAGGGAGCAGGCTAACAAGCAGTGCGACTGACATCACGCATTTTGGTTGAAATAAAACATTTTTAAAAGTAATTAGTTTATGTATGAAGCATGACATGTAACAAAGGAGAGGGACGGAATAAGGTGAAGTGTGACACTTTGAGACAAAAGGAAGGAGGGGTCAAATAAATGGGGAAGAAAAAAAAAGACATTTATGAATAGTTCCTAAGCGGGACAAAATAATCTGGTTTCATTTCTGATTCGTTTTTCGTTATCGTTCTTTCTCAAATACGACAATAAAAATAATTTCGCGGGTCTCAGTTTCTTTCTAAAGCATCAGACTCGTCACGTTGAAATTTTCTAAGGAAAGGGGTATTTAATGCAAATTAAATCGAATAATAATAATAAAATCATGCCTTTGTATATGAAAACGTATGAATTTCTCAATTCGAAGGGGGGGGGGGTGCGTTATTTGATCCTTTATTTGACGGACCTACACTCCATCGTAGTCATTGGGGGGAAATCTCTTCTAAAGTGTCTTTCAATCAACCTTAAGGCATTTGCAAAATTCTCGGTCATCCATTCATGTCATTTCTAACCTGGTTAGATCATTAGCTGAACTTTCCGTTTTATCATGACCAGAAACGCCTGGTAATGAACTTTCACAACTATTAGTATCATACGGAAAACTTTCGAAGCAAATTGGAAAGAAACATCCGCTTCCAGCATCAGAATGAACAAGTCTAAACGAATCTAAAACGCTCAACTTTCATGCCAAAATAAGAAATGAGACCAGTCCTAGAGCTGATTTTGCAATTGGATCTGTCTTGAATGGATACAAACATGAATTATAAAATTAAAAAAAGAAAAAGTAGAAGTTAAATAAAGTAGAAGTAGAATAAATTTGTGTAGACAACAAATAGCACAGCACCGCATTCAGCACGTGGGTAACAGAGGGGGGGGGGACAAATCCGCCCCCCCCTGATTTTAAAAAGAATAGTGTAAACAGAGGTGCTCACCTCTAAGAGCAAGGGCGCACCCCCTAAATATCGCGAAGACACCAAAAACGAGAGCCCCTCCAATGAGATAACTACCCCTCAAACCTGCCCCCCCCCCCCTCTAAAAATTTCAATGGCACAATCTGCGCCATTATCTCCTTTAGATGGGCACCCCTGTTGTAAATACCCTTTTGTGTGTCTACTTCGCTGAATTTTTCCAAAATAATGTAACCTTCACCCCCCCCCCCGGAAAATTGAAATGACGGGGTCTGAATGCATTCTAAGAATAATAAAAATGATTGTTTTGAAATCATATATTCTGTTACAGTAGCCTCAGTAGTAATCCAATGGTTGGGTAAAGGCCCGTCATTTTTAAATATTCCAAGGAAGCCAAGGTAATGTAGTCCACAAGTGCCGAACAGGGACAGTCATGGCGCAGACGGCATTATTTAAATTTTTAGGGGATGTTTTTATGGATATTATTAATTTTTGTTGAGTCTTCTCGTTCTTGGGGGGCTCTGTAGCATTTGGGGGGGGGGGGGTGCAACAATACTTTTGGGGGGAAGGGCACACCTGTACACTCAAAAAATACATTTTCGAAAATTGACAGAAAACACGCCCACATGTATACAAAATACATTGATTTTTCAAAGCCAGGGGTTTTTTGTGTGTGTGTGTGGGGGGGGGGGTCATGGATTGACCCTCCTGTCCCCTTAAGAGACGTGCCTGTTTGTGCCACTAAATCGTTATTTTTGACAGAATAGTGGGGTGATGTCAAGTTTTGAGGGGCCAGGGAGTTTAAAATTTTGACAGATTGTGACAAGGAGGAGGGAGTCGGTAACATGTAGTGTGACATCTCACTTTTTGATTAAAATAATATTTTTATGTTTGTTTTATCAGCGTGACAAGGGAAGTGGAGGGGTTCAAGTGAAATGTGACACTTTTACAGTTCTAAAGATTAAGTCATGAATCATGATGCAGAAGATTGCCGCACAATTTCATACACATTGGGATTGCTTAAAATTGACAAGCAGCACTTACCTTATCAGGGTAGCGTACGTGAAATTGCAAACCTCAATCGGAACGTGATGTCATCTCTCATAACCGTATTGTAAATCCATTCACGGAAAACAAAAGACAACAACATGTTCAAATTCGCGTCCGACAGCACTAAACCGTGTCTTCCGACCACTCTCTGATATACAATTCTGTGCGAGTGCGTCGGTGGGTGCGGCTAAAGCGCATGCGCCGCAAAGGCCTTTCCTCCCATTGCCCTACCACCGGCTGAGGCGAAAAGCGGGTTGCGAAAAAATACGACGAAAACAAAAAACGAAAGAGAGAACCCAATGGTGAGTAACATACTTTAGGGAGAAAAAAAAAATTGCAACTAAAATATCAAAATGGCGGCCTTGAAGCCATAGGAAAACCGGTCTTTTATAGTTTATTTTCTCTTGGGTCCGATTTAGACAAAAGAACGGTTAAGCTGTGCACAAAAGAGCAGAACAAAACGGAATCCGCTTTTTCGGTAATGAGAGCGCTTTTCGTTTTAATGTTGAAAAGCGAAAGCGATTCTGATAGAACTGGATTCATTGAGATTCCGTCCAAGCCTTTCGTTCTGTTTTTTTTTTTGTTTTCGTATTCCCGCCATGTTTACATCACCGTCACGTGCCTTTTCCTTTTAAATTCGAAACAAAAAGTGATGTCGGTGTAAACAGGAACACGTGATAATATACGCTTGACAGTTCTGACTTTCGTCTGATATGTTCGACTGTTTTTCATTCTATTTTAAATGCATATTTAGGTTGCGAAGAATTGTTTTCCGCGGTGCCGTACATTTGTGCACTTTTTCGAAAAGATTTCACTCTGATTTTAACAAAAGGTGATTAAATTGTATTTCGTTAAATCTTTGAGTAATCGACTGATGTCTCTGAATATGTTTTTTATTTATAAAGTGAACGTTTAATGCGTAGCATATCTGGCAATTTAACGAAAAAGAGATAATGTGTTTCATTAAACTTTCTAGTAATCGACTGTCTCATATTAAATTTTTAGCTTAAAATATAATTTTTTTAATTTCATAACATATCTGGCAATTTTCATTGCATAGCATATCTGGCATTTTAAATTAGATATCATATCCTGCATTTTTAACAAATTGCATTTCGTTAAACTTTCCAGCAATCGAGTGTCTCTGAATATGTTTTTTATTTATGAAGTAAACTTTTAATGTGTAGTATATCTGGCAGTTTAACGAAAAGGAGATGATGTGTTTCATTAAACTTTCGAGTAATCGCTTGTCTTATATTACATTTTTACTTTAATATAAAATTTTTAATTGCACATTGCATATCTGGCATTTTCAACAAATTTTGTTTCGTTATTGTGATCGAGTGTCTTAGAATAAAATTTTGTATTTAAAAAATTAAACATTTAAATTTATATAGCATTTTCAACAAAAGGTGATAAATTGTATTTCATTTTAACTTTCGAGAAATCAAAAGATTCGGAGTGCTTTTTCTTTTTTTTTGCTTTAAAAAATAAACGCGTAGAAACATCTAGTTTGTCAGCAGTTTTTAACAAAAGGTGTTATATTATAGTTGGTTATACATCGAATAATCGTGTCTTAGAAGACTTTTTTACGCCTGTCATTTTTAACAAAAATTACATTTAGCATAAACCTTCGAGTAATTGAG